>NW_027255927.1:6283771-6301271 GCF_043229965.1 Drosophila suzukii | reverse complement strand
TTACGTGCTCCAAATATCCAGAATCTCTGACGAACGATTACGAACAGGGAAGAAACGCCAGGGTGAAGATTTACTCGGTGCTCGTGTTCCAGGATCAGCTTTGAGATTCGGTGCGTTTTTGGTAGCAAAACTGGGTGTTTTGCCTCTCGTGACAACTGCGATTGGTGAAGTCTTCCGCCTACCCTCAGCAAATCGTTTTCGTCTATCATTGGTGCAAGTTTGACCAGCTGCGATCGGTTCCTTAGGGGTTTCTTGGCAAGGAGCAATTGATAGTCCTCGTGAAAACAGTGCTGCGCGTGTTTTATACAAATGATCCTTGCTGCCTTAATCTCTTCGAATGTAAGAGCTTTTGAGGCCCTATCGCAGGACGGGTTTTGTGTGCATTGAATGAATCGCTTCACATAGGCTACAATGTGAACGAGCTTGAGCCAAGAAGAAACTCGTGCGATCAGCTCATCTAGTGGATGAACCTGAGTTGCTACAGCCACTGTAGCCAAACAGTTGGACTTGACTTCTCCTTGAATGCGTTTGTCTGAAAGAGATAATCCAAAACGTGAATCGTTCAACTTTACCAGGTATTGATCATTGTCCCGAAGCCACAAAGGTCCATTCCACCACAAATGGAAGTCGATGAGGTCAGCAGCCATCAGACCTCTGGAAGCGCAGTCAGCTGGGTTTGATTTGGAGTCTACGTGCCGCCAGGCCTTCCTAGGAAGAGTGTCAAGGATTTCCGAGGTTCTGTTTCCAACAAAAGTCTTTAGTTGGGCTGGTGCATAAGATAACCAGGACAGCACTATTGATGAGTCAGACCAGGCAAAAACAGTTATGTTCTTGTGGCGCAATCCAGAAGAGATCGACCGAATGAGTTGGCTTAGAAGAAGTGCTGCGCAAAGCTCCAGGCGTGGCAAAGATTGTTGTTTCAGTGGCGCCACCCTTGTCTTCGCAGCCACAAGGGACACTGAGATGGATCCGTCGTCATTGGTAACTCTACTGTACACCACAGCAGCATACGCCTTGGTTGAGGCATCCGAAAATCCGTGAAGTTCGATATTGTCTGCGTCGTTGGCAACGACGCGTGGTAATTGGAATTTTTGTAGAGTGTCTAGATCTGCTCTACACTTCAGCCAGGTGTCAGCTAGTTTGGTTGGAAGCGGGTCATCCCAATCCAAGTTTAAGAGCCAGAGTTTTTGGAAAATAATCTTAAATTGGATTACAATTGGTGCTAAGAGTCCTAGAGGATCAAATATCCTGGAGACGTCGGACAAAACTTGTCTCTTTGTGCAGTCAGGATTTGCCGCTAGACCAATGTTGTACGTTAGAATGTCTTTTCCAGGATCCCAGTATAGCCCGAGAACCTTAACTGGCGACGATTGTGCGTTGGTATCATCCTTTTGTATGAATGAGGTATTTGATACCCATTTCCCGAGTTCCAGATTTGCGCACGACATCAGCTGAATCAACTCGTCTCGGTTTCGACGTAGTTCATCCTCATTGTTTGACCCGGTAAGAACATCATCGACGTAAAAATCCTCCAGTAGGATTTTTGAAGCATTCGGGAATTCGTCTTGATGATCCACGGCGAGTTGTTCCAGCACTCGTACAGCCAGGAATGGTGCACATGACGTTCCGTAGGTTACAGTGCACAATTGGAAGTGCTTGATCGGATCGGATGGATCCTCTCTCCAAACGATCTTCTGGTAGTTTCTGTGCTTTTCGTTTACCCATATTTGGCGGAACATTTTAACGATGTCCGCTGAGAATGCGAACTTGTACATTCGAAAGCGTAGGCACACAGCAAATAGATCGCGCTGGATGCTGGGCCCTGTGAAAAGAGTGTCATTTAAGGCCTTACCATTAGCGTCGCGAAAGGATCCATCAAAGACCACTCGCAGTTTTCGGCCTAGCACTGGGTGGTGGGGAAGAAAGAAGTGACTCCCAGTAGCGATTTCCTGTGGCGGCACCTCACGCATGTGTCCCAAATTGATATATTCCCGCATGAAGTATACGTACTGTGTCCGCAGCTGCTCGTTTTGTTGTAGTCGTCGCAGTAGTAGGGAAAGACGGGTTCTGGGACAATTAGCATATTAATGGCCCCCGGCCCCCCCTCCCCCCTCATTAACGTATGCGGGTTCTGGGACAATTAGCATAATCCAATAAATAAACTGATTTTAATGGGCTTTGAAGTCATAAAAATGTCACGATCATGTCTATAAAGAGTATACTTAATTGCCCCCATCGCCCCCACATCCCCATGTAACAATATTGATCATGTATCCTTCCCCTCATTATGTGCAATTAATAGTCAGGTGAGAAAGGTGCACGTGAGAAAGGTCGCACAACCATAGTATCCAAAGGTTGTTATCTTAGAGGAACATATCTGATCATGTTGGGGAAAGGTGTGATCACGTACTCTTTTGCCTCATTATCACAGGTGTTGCTGTGCACGTGTGAAAGGTCGCACACCCAAAGTATTCAAAGATGGTTATCTTAGAGGAACATGTCCGATCATGTTGGGGAATAATGTTTCCTATGATTGTAAAACTAATTTAGAAATCAAAAGAACCCCAATAAAATAAATCTCACAAGTTAATGATTCTCAGATGTGGAATATTTTCAAATACACATTTTTGTTTCCGCCCCAGAACGTTTAACTGGTAAATTGTCTAAGATTCTCTCCTTTCCACAAATGGGTCATAAACATGTCATAAAAGGGATTCAAGCAAGAGCTACCCGAACATGTGCACCTGTCAATTACCTGACCGCAATAAAAGGGACACATGCACAACCCAGAAGGCGCACGCTCATTGACAAGATCATGGGCCTCACGCCAACGACCTCCTACGAGCTCATACGACGTTCCCATAATAGGGGTTGAAATCACGACCGCGCAACAGCTCGCAAGTAGCCGACATATCTCAGTCAAGGAAATATTTTCCATTCTCCGTACCTGTAATTTTAACTCGAAATAAAAAGTCAGAAGTTTATTTTGGTACTGCGAACATGTTTTTATTATGTTATTTTTATTTAATCATTTTCATTCTTTTTTCTAGATTATAGTATTTATTCATAATGTTGAGTGCTTCCTTTTTGTAATCCGAAATTCGATGGCATACACAAGTATCAACTCCCTCAGTGGCTGCATCATTGCTCCACACGCAGGTGTCCATATGGTTTCCATGAATAGATGTTTTTATATTACCTCGTTCACATTCAAAGAGTTTTGATTGTATGAACTGGAGCCGTACATAGTGTGCATTGAACAGAATTCCGTCAAATACATTCAAAAAGTTATTTATTTTAACTGAATGCATGTTGTCTATCTAAGTCAACAATATCGTCTTACCCTTTTAAATATGCTTACACGATTTATAAGGAAATTTCTACAGGTTTTCATCTTCTTCTTTTACCCAAAAAATATGCATTCTCGAAATTGAACAAATGAAAATCTTTGATTTTTCCTCTTCTTTTACCCAAAAATGTGCATTCTCGAAATTCAACAAATGAAAATCTTTGTTTTTTCCCTAACTCGAAATGATTTTTTCCAAACTGTCCCCTATTGGCTACCTGAGTATGATGGTGTGTCTAAAAAATGACCTTTCCTTTCCCACCTGCAGCAAAGTATGTGCGACCTCTTCTAACCAACACTCTCCTTTATTCTATGATTTTGTGTCTCCTTTATCGATTTGATGGTGTCCTATTGGTTACACTTGTATCAAATATTTTTTAAAATCAATACTTCTCATCTCTTCTAACCAATGAATAGTCGATGTAACCTACTAGAATTGCCTATATTGGTTTCAAATTTAAAAAAATCTTAAGTATGCATCTCTCATCTTCAATATTATCGTTCACGCCCACTTCAAACACTATAAATGATCGAGGACAATAGTTAGTCTACCAAAAATAGTCTTGAAGTGGGATACTCTGCTACGTCAAACACAACTTGAGTAAAAGTGAAAAAAGTGATCGTGAAAAAAGAATTTTACCAAAACGAATAAAATAAAAATGAATAACCAAAATCAGTTTTGTCAATCCTGCAAGTGTTTCTTGCTAAAGAATAAGTGGGCAAATCATGTCCGTTCGGAGTTGCATAAGCGAAATGCAATTCAACCCCTTGACGGAAGAGTCAAAAAAATTTCTGAGGGATTCAAGGGAAGAATACTACATTACATGTATGTAAACGATGGATCGGACTTGATCTTACCAGAGAGTTTCTTGAGTGAAGCTGGATTGTCCCTGCTACCTCATCTCAGCATTCTGTTAGAAAGTTATACTTCAGCAAAAGTCAACTTTGAACTGTTTGCAGAGTATATACTTTTTAAAGATGAATCTGAAGAAATTGATATGAAAAGTTTTCAAAGTAAAATGACGATCATGAACAAAGATTCTGACTTAGAAAATATCTTCCATGAACATACCATGGAAATAATTTCAAAAACACAAGAATTTCAAGAGAGAGATAGTGGATGGTCTCTTATAAAATTGATTCGCTTGGAAATGAATGTGAATCATTATACACCGATGGCTGGTTCATCTTTCATACCACTACCTCGTTTCCTTTTAACGAAAAAAGCAATAGTTAACGTTTGTAACGAAAATGACAACTATTGTTTTAAATGGGCTTTGATTTCTGCCTTGAAAATTGTTAACAGGCCGCAAAGATGTTCGGCATATAATATTGATATATCGCTGGAGATAATTCGAATAAGTGATGAAATAATATTAGATTTCACAGGGTTGACTTTCCCCCTTGAAATAAAATGTATAAAAAATTTTTTAAAGAAGAATACTCATATGAGTTTAAACGTATTCGGATATAATGAAGAGACGAGGGAAATAATTGGACCACTTTTTCAATCGGAAGTGGAAAAGCCTCTTCATATCAATATGATGTTTTTGGAAGAAGGTGGAAATGGACATTACATGTACATTAAAAATATTTCAAGGTAAATTCTTTTATTCATTTTTATCTCTTTTAAGCAATGAAATAATTTGTATATATTTCTCTTTCAAAGACTAATGACTGCTCAGAGAGGAAATCAGAAGAGGGCGCAATATTTCTGCAATGTGTGTTTAAATTTTTCCAAAACTGAGGAAGCTGCATTGAAACACAAAACGCTCTGCAGTAAAAAGGTCTCAAAGATGCCACACCCCCAGAATAATACATTGGAATTTACCCAGGTTCAACATCAGCTTCAAGTTCCATTCGTTGTCTACGCGGATTTTGAATGCATTCTGGAACCGAAAAATCTTGAAGTGAGCCCTAAATTATTTAATATTAATGAACATATTCCAATATCATATGCGTATTATATAAAGTGTGCTTTTGATTCTAGACTAGATAAATTTGTTTTAGAAACAGGAAAAAATTCGGGAGTAAGTTTTGTAGATTCATTGATAAAAAATCTAACTAAATTGAGTGATGACTACTTAAATAAAATAGTTCCTATGAGAATGACTTTGGATGACCAGAAAATATTTGATAATTCATTGAATTGTTCTATTTGTCAGAAAGATTTAGGGACTGATAGGGTTAGAGATCATTGTCATTTCACAGGTCGCTTTAGAGGTGCAGCCCACTCTAAGTGTAACTTGGATTATAAAGTTAACAAATTCATACCAGTATTTTTTCATAATTTTTCAAAATACGACTGTCATTTGTTTATTCAAGAGTTGGGAAAGATTCCCGGTGAAATTTCCGTAATACCAATAAATAAGGAAAACTATATTTCTGTCTCGAAGAAAATAAAAAGTTTAAGTGGAAATAGTTTTGAAATTCGTTTTCTCGATACATATAGATTTATGCCATCAAGTTTAGATTCCCTAGCTTCTAATTTAGTTGACGATCAATTGAACACTGTAAAATCGTTTTTCAGTAATGATATAGAATTTCGACTAATGCGTAAGAAGGGTATATTTCCCTATGAATATTTAGATTCCGCCAGTAGACTCGAGGAAACTTCCCTCCCACCAAGGGAAGCATTCTATAGTAATTTAACGGAAAGGGAATGCTCTCAGGAAGATTATGATCAAGCTCTTAAAGTTTGGTCGCATTTCTCTTGTTCCACTCTTAAAGATTATTTAGAATTATATTTAAAAACAGATGTATTTCTTTTAACCGACATTTTTGAAAACTTCCGAAAAATTTGTATGCAAATTTATTCACTTGACCCAGCTCAGTATTTTACGACACCAGGTCTATCTTGGGAGGCAATGTTGAAATCTACAAATATTCAACTTGAATTGCTGACAGATATAGATATGTATAGATTTATTCAAAGTAGCATTCGAGGTGGTTTAGTTCAATGTTGTCATAGATATACAAAAGCAAATAACAAATATTTGTCAGATTATGATTCCTCGAAGGAGTCTTCATTTTTAATGTATGTAGATGCGAATAACTTGTATGGTTGGGCAATGTCACAACCTTTACCATATAAAGATTTTAAGTGGATGTCTACCACAGACATAGACAATTTTGATATTAATAATATTCCAATCGACAGCAAATACGGTTATTTTTTGGAAGTGGACTTAATATATCCATACCGTTTACATGATCTTCATAATGATCTTCCATTTTGTCCGTCAAATTGTCTGGCCTCAAAAGAGGATAAGGTAAAAAAATTAATTGCTGACCTGGGAAATAAGAAAAATTATGTAATACATTATCGGAATTTGCAACAATGTATACAGAATGGGTTAGTATTGAAAAAGATCCATAGAGGTGTTCAGTTTTTACAAAAGCCTTGGTTAAAGAATTACATTGATCTAAACACTTTACATAGACAAAATGCAAAAAATAAATTTGAAAAAGATTTTTTTAAATTAATGAATAATTCTGTTTACGGAAAAACAATGGAAGATCCCGAGCGCAGGGTCGATATTAAGCTAATTAGTTCATGGGAAGCTCCGGATAACTCCAAGACTGGACGAAAAGCACATTGTGCCAAAACTTTAATTTCAAAATCCAATTTTCATAGTGCAACTAAAATTAATGATAATTTCTATGCAATTCAAATGAAAAGATTGTCCGTTCTATTTAATAAGCCAATGTATTTAGGATTTGCAGTATTAGACTTATCGAAATGGAAAATGTACGATTTTCACTATCAATATATGAAGCCAAAGTTTCAGGAAAAGTTACTCTTAAATTATATGGATACTGATTCATTTATCTATACAATAAAAACTGAAGATTTTTATAAAGATATTCGTAATGATCTTGAAGCAAAATTTGATACATCGGACTATTCAGATGAAAGAATTAATCTATATAACTTTAAAAGAGTTAACAAAAAAAGTTTAGGGTTTTTTAAAGATGAGCTTAACGGTAAACTCATGACAGAATTTGTAGGTCTGTGCTCAAAGGTTTATTGTTATAGAATAGATCAAGTTAAATCTTCACATAATAAAGCAAAGGGAGTGAGTTCACGAAATCTTACAATCGAAGACTATAAAAACGTTTTATTAACTGGGGCCTCACTATATGGTAATAGAACAATGTTTAGATCAAAAGCACATAAAATAACTACAGTTAAAGTAAATAAAAAAATTCTTTGTGGCAAAGATAACAAAAGAAAACGTAATGTTAATGAAACACAATTTTTAGAGTTAAGTAATGAAGACCATGGTACGACATCAATAAAACATCAGAGATTAATTGAAAAAGATATTTTAGAAAATGTTGAATGGCTAGAATCAAATTCATTTTGCTTGGGTGAGATGATACAAAATAATTATGTGAACGATGGAGAATCATTAGATAGCCTTAAATTTCAAAAGGAACATATTGAAAAAGAACTATTTTATAAATCAGTTGAATTGGAGATGTTTTATTATGATCGAGACTTTGGAAAATATAAATGAAAATGATTTTGAGTTTGTAAAAAGTATTTTTATTATATTTAATTTTAATTTAAAACATTGTACAAAAATATTAATATTAAACTTAATATAAGATAAGATAATATGTAAGTAAAAATTAATTAAATAAATGATTTATTATACTACAAAATGTCTTCCTTGTTTATCCAGCTAGTCTTTGAAAACCCAAGCCACTTAACCAAAACTTTATTTCCTTTTCGCCTTACAATTTTTTCAACTAGGTATGTGTGGGGAAATCGTGTTTTTTTCAGTTCTTCTTTATAGAATCCGCCCTGAATCGGGCTACCATCTAAATCTTCAAGTAAGTATGTTTTAGGGTATGTATTCTTCACCTTTCTAATTTTAAAGATTTCAGTTGTATAGTTCGGTGTATACCCTTTCTCAAAGACATGTTTGTATTTACTGATACGAACGTGGTCCCCCTTACGGAATTTACTTGCAACAAATATTTTCAGGTGATTATACGATGTTTGTAATATTTGTTTTTCATTGGAAGAATTGACTTTACTTGGACTCATTTTTATTGTTCTATGCTCTCTATTATTATATTTATTAATTAATTGTTTATACATATCTATCCACTTATATTTTCCATTGAAACTAAACTCACGCCACATTAACTCTTTAAGAGTTCTATTGAAACGTTCAACTATTGATGCTTTTAGAGTACTGAAGGTTGAATAATGATTTATCCTATAACTTTTCATTAATACCTTAAATTTGGAATTAAAGAATTCAGTGCCATCATCAGTTTGCAGGTTTCTTGGTGTTCCATGACCCGATTTAAATATTCTCTCCATGGCTTGGGAAACATCATTTGCATTTTTTGATTTTAATGCCTCACCCCAAGCATATTTCGAAAATGTGTCTATAACAGTCAACAAGTATCGGTACCCATCATTAGATTTTGAAAAGGCTCCCATTTCAACCAAATCTGCTTGCCACAGATCGTTTATACCCCTTGTAATCACTCGTCTTCGTTGAAAGTTTTTTCGAGATGGTCCGTGCAACTCATTTACGATTTCTCGCTTAATCATATTCTTCTAATAGGCTGAAAAGCGACACCTTCTAACTCAATTGTGGTTTTTTTCGGTAATGATATCGGTTTTGTTACATATTTAAATATATAGTCCTCAATGGTTTTAATCTTTTCCAGAATTTTGGCAAAAATTTGGTCAGCGCTGTCTGCCCTCTTACTATTCAATTCAATTTTATTTTCTAAGCTTGAAATTTTTGTGAGTCGACGATTAACATTTTGAGTTATAATTTTTCTTAAATCTTCTCCCAACTTTCCGAGGATCTCATCAGTATATTGTTTCGTTGCTAGATCATTGTTGTCTAAAGGCTTAGATCCGTTTTTGATACGTTTATTTTGAGCATTTAGATTACCGTCCTCATCGATGAATAATCCCTCAGTAGAATTAACACGTCTTTTCAAATTTTCTGATCGTTCCTTATCAACAGAAAAATGTCCAAACTTGTCGACAGACATGATGTTTATAAATGTAAAACATATTTGTCCTTCCTATTTATACTCATTAATATATAATCCTTTCTTCACGCAATTCCTCTAATATTGAAAAAATTTCGTTATTGTGGCTGGTGTTACCCGCTCCTTTTGATGCTACTAAAATTTCCAATCGTTCGACTAACTCATTTACATCATTCCAATATACATAGTTTGGATTTGATTTCTGAAGAGTCATGTAACCAAAGCCTGTTTTTGAGCGAAGTGGAGTAGACGTTGTAGGACTGAAATCTTTGTCTATCAACTTCTTAATAATATGGCTATATTTGTATGCTCGTGTACCCTTGATTCTGTTATTAGGTTTAAAGCCTACTCTATGTATATTCGTTTCTAAAATAATTTTTTTATACATTTTCAAGTCTTGATCATCATAGTTTTCAGGTTTACTAAGAAAAATTAGAGAGTACAGACCAGGAGTCAGATCACAACTCATTCCACTAGAAAATGTTATTTTATTATTTTTAATTTTTAATTCTTTATCTCCCAAAGTTAATGAATTGTTTGCGCTTTTTTTAGGTCCATAACCCTTATCCAACACATTTCCTCTGGTCAAATTACTGATATTAAAATCATAATTATAACTAGTGTTATTATCTTCTAGCTCTGCATCCACACCCATATCGGCCTCTCCTGTATACATTGGTAAAGGTGTTGTCCCTTCTTCTTCACTCTTTTCCGTCTCCTTTTTCTCATCTTCTATATCTTCCTCTATATTCGTTTGTGAAAAGAATTGATTATAGGAATCACTATCATCGAAAGACCTTGGTGGAGTTATGTTTCGATTAGATTGCGGATCTTTCTCATTAGTTGTAAAGTAGAAATCGTCAAGCTCTCTCTCATCATCATTGTATTTCTTAATTTGCTTCATTTCACGCTTTACTTTTATACTATCTTTTACATTAGAAATCTTTTGTTTTTTATTTTCCTTAACAAGTTCATGTAAGGGTTCAGTAATAGGTTTAAAAGTTTCCTCCAATTGTAAATTCGTATGATTTTTGACTTGTTTGAGATCATCGAATTTTCGCTTCAAAGCAAATCTAGCTTTGGTTAACTGTGACAAAATATTCATTGTAGTATATTGTTCAAACTTTATAGGTGAAAGATTTAAAATTTCCGAAATTCATGTAGTCACTCCTCAGTTACTAAACAAATACTGTTTAGGGAACGCCAAGATCTGTAATATTTATATACCATTTCCGAATAAAAAAAAAAAAAAAGATTCGATACATTTTCTTCATTATATTTTAAAAAGTGTATTTATTGTTATATTCTTAAAATCTCAATCTTTTTAATGATTACTGACTTATTTCTAAATACAAATTGTCATTACTTTTATAAATATTAAATTTTCCATCAACCATTTCATTGATGATATCATCTTGAAGAGAGGTGTACCTTTCCGGCATGTACAGAATGTGCTCCTCCAACTCGAGAGCAATAGATTCTCCAACCTTTGTTGTTTTGCGCTCCGCCTTGAGAATCGGGAATCTTACATTTTCAGGCATCCTTGTCTTCGATAGCAGTGTCTTTTTATTAAATTTATTGAACTCTTTAACTACAATGTTCATCTGGTTTTCCTGATTCATGATGGTTGTTGAGTTTTTTGGACTTGATACAGTTGTTCCACGTTGTTTTTAGCTGTATTTTGATATTTACTACCTGTTTAGCAGTTGTTCAGTACTTGTTTCGTAGTTGCTTACTACTTGTTTTAGCTGGTTAATAGCTGTTATTAGATGGTTATTATCTGTTTAGTAGCTGTTAACTAGTTGTTTACTAGTTGTTATAAGCTGGTCACCAACTGTTTTGAGCTGTTATGAGCAGTTATAGGCTTTTTTGTTAAGAATGATCAAAAATTCTTGTCCTCTAGATGACGTTCGATGTGAAGTAGAAACTTAGACTGTGAATTTGAACGCGTGCAGGTCCACTTTTTATACCATACAGAGTTCACACATACACGTACCCATACATTGATTTTCAACCCCCCAAATGTAAATTAACCATTTAAATATACCGGTTTTGACTCCACATTTTCTACGAAAGAAAGTAGAAAAGCGAGGCACAGGTGTCCACAGTTGTATGTATCAAAGTCTTGAACTCTATCGTAGTTGTATTGTATTCTATGTCCCAAGTATTTCACAACTTCTCTAGGTGGCTGAAGATTTCCAAAACTGTCGAAATAATGTATATTATTTTTATTTTTATTATATGCAACCCAATGTGTACCACTTGATCGGGAATTATCTAAGTTTACTATACCACACTCCCTACTTTTTGGTGCTTCTGGGAGTAGATCTCTCATAAACACCCCTCTAAAATGTGGGATATATTTCCTAGCAAAATGTATAATGTCGATATTTGATAGTGGTCTATTGGGTAGCAGAGAAATTAGTTTTTTCGCTTCTTAATTCCTTTCCCCTTACTATAGGGCTTAAGAAAGAAACCATAACCCTTTCTATAGGGCTTGAGATATAATCCTTCTCCTACAGCAACACTTTCAATTTTCCTATTGTGACGTTTTTTCTCCTCCATATCTTCCTTAGCCATTCTCGCATTGTTAATTGTTTTTGCAATTGCTGCACTACCACTTGCTAAACTACCAAGAGCGCTGAGGGCTGTCAAGATCGGCACGATTGGTAGAAAACCTCCAATTTTGGGTACATTAATTACACGAGGTACTTTAACATTATTCTTAGAACCCATTGATTGATGAATTGATTTACGTGCAACTTTAATTGCACTCATAATGTCTAATGGTTTTTGTTTTTTTAATGTCTTAGTAGCAGCATTAATTACAGTCGAAAGGTTTGTCTTCTTCATTTTATTCTTCAATATCTTTTTCCTTCCTTTCTTTTCCGTTTTATTCAATCCCATACCAAATTTTTTCTTGGCTTTCATTATATTTGTAACAAAGTATGCTGCTGCTCTTTCACCAAGACTGCTATCTGGTGCCTTGACACGCGACCAGGCTTTGTCAATTAATATGGAGTCTGCCCTATGTCGTTCACTCAATGCGTTGTTTTGAGAATATGCGATATCGTGCTCTTTGCAAGCTTCATCCAATGGGTTTATTCCTTGATCACCACGTTCCAACCGTTTCTGTAACTTTGTACCCGGTCCACAAAAATTATATCCCGGAATATGGGCTTCAAACGGTAATGTATTAATTAGCTTATCGACAAGACCACCACCGTGTTTACAATTAAAAATACGACTGATGCGATTATAAAAACGTTTCCCCATTTTATTGATGTTTAATCATCAAAGATTTCTCATTGAATGAGGTACATTAGGTTAAAAGATGCGTTTAATAAGTCAGAAACAAAAAATTGTAGTTAGAAATATTAACGATGAAAACGAGAAAAATCTACCGCCACGACATAGTGCTCTCTTACCGAACACAATAAGGGCTCTAATTGTTGGGCCTTCGAATTGTGGTAAAACTAATATTATGTTAAGTCTAATAGAGAGTCCTAATGGATTAAAATTCGAAAATGTTTATATATTTTCAAAAAGTTTATATCAACCTAAATATGAGTACTTGGAGAAATTAATCAAACCGATTAAAGGAATGGGATATCATACATTCTCCCATAATGAGGGTGTACTAGACCCCAGTGAAGCTAAAAACAATTCCATTATGATATTCGATGACGTAGCTTGTGAAAAACAAGATAACATAAGATCTTATTTTTGTATGGGTCGACATAAAAATATCGACTCTTTTTATTTATGTCAAACGTATAGTCATATACCTAAACATCTGATTCGTGACAATGCCAACTTTATTATAATGTTTAAGCAAGATGATTTAAATATGCGGCATATATATCGGGACCATATTAACACTGATATGAATTATGAAACATTTGTGAAAATTTGTCAAAAATGTTGGGAGGACAAGCACGGATTCCTATTAATTAGCAAGGATAACGAAATGGATAACGGAAGATACAGAAAAGGATTTGATCAATTTATTATGATTTAAGGAGTAATTTCAATATAAAGCTTGGTTAGATACTTACAATCCCACAGTTTATCAAGAGATTTCAATATGTCTAGATCACTTGCATTATCCTTGAATGGAAATAGTTCCATTATAAATACAAACTTTTTTCCACCTATCGAATTGAATGGTCGATATGAGTGCGCTCTTATCGATTTTAATATGTATAATTCGATTCCAAATATTGATGAAAAAAATAACCTCTTCCACATCGGTGACAAGGTTATTACAATTCCAACTGGATCATATGAATTGAATGATATCACCGATTTCATTTACAATAAACTAAAAGACTATAACCTGGAAAATACATTTAAAATTCAAAGTAATAATAATACACTTCAAGTTGAAATAACTACCATGCGAGAATCAGTTTACTTTAATAAGGAAAGATCGGTTGGACAGCTGTTTGGTTTCCATCAAAAAGTACTAGAACCACATCCTACAAAAACCTATCGATCAGATCAGACCGTGAACATATTAAAAATTAATACAATTCGTTTGGAATGTAATATAATCAGCGGTTCATATGTAGATAATACACCGAATCATACATTACATGAGTTTGGCATTAATGTTCCGCCTGGGTATAAAATGACAGTGACACCACATAATCTAATTTATTTACCAATCAACTGTGACGAAATAAGCACACTAGCTATACGCATAGTTGATCAAAACGGTGATTTGGTGAATTTACGTGGTGAAAACGTTTCGATTCGCATGCACATTCGGTTAATAGAATGATTATTTATAATAAAAGACGTAGCTTAAGTCCTCAGCCAAGCATTACTAATTGTAAAGCTATAGAAAGAGGATCAAAAGTAAAAAGAAGCTCACTTACTTTGAAAAACAAACTATTTTTAAAGTCGTTAGGCTTAAAGCTTCGAGTATAATATAAAAGGTGGAAAGGAAAACAATGAACGAAATTTTAAATGTTCGAGAAAAGGTTTACTCAGATGAGAGTATTTCGAAGAAAGAGTTTCACACTTATTCATCGTATAATCAAACATTTAAGCCAAACGATGAAATTCGAATTACTATTCAAAATCAAGACTTGTACGTGCTTCCTCACGAAAGTTACCTTAATTTTCAAGGAATTATTAGAAAAGATTCACCGAACGGACCTACAACTGAAAATGTTACCACTTTTTTTAAAAATAATTGTATGGCTTACTTTTTGGATGAAATTAAGTACGAAATAAATGGATGTGAGATTGATAAAACACGATTTGTCGGTATGACTACAACCCTAAAAAACTATATATCTCTGGATAATCTTCAAAGTCAAAATCTATTAAATTCCGGATGGAGCAGTGGGGACGAAATATCTACGGGACCCCACTTTAACTTTTCTGTACCATTAAAAAATTTATTGGGATTTGCTGAGGATTATAAAAAAGTTTTGTTAAATTGTAAACACGAACTAGTGTTGATGCTAACTAAGAATCTTGGTGATGTGTTTGAACAAACCAGAAATGAACAAACTTTTAAGTTGGAAATGACGAATATAACCTGGAAAATTCCCCATGTAACTCCGAGCGATTTTGCAAAAATTAAGATGTACGATATTATTAAAAGTGGTGTGAACCTACCAATCGCATTCCGGAGTTGGGATTCATATGTTAACCCCAAATTGGGGTATGGAAGTCAACACAGCTGGAATGTGAAATTGTCGGCTAACCGCGAAAAACCAAGATTTGCTATAATTGGATTTACACTAAATGGAGAACTTATCACAAATAACTTATCAAACTTGAAAGTTCACTTGAATTCAGAGTCATATCCGTATGATAATCTGAATGTTGATTTTAGTAAGAATCAGTATGCTCACCTATATGAAATGTATACAAGATTTCAGTCTAGTTACTATAATCGTGAATCACAACCATTTTTGACCCCAAATGAATTTAAATTGAAGGCCCCTATTATTGTGGTTGATCTTTCATATCAAAACGAATCAGTGAAAACTGGTCCTATTGATGTGAGAATTTCAATAGAACTGAAGACACCAAGTCATGAAAATACCCAAGCTTACTGTCTCCTCATACATGACCGTTTAGTTGAATATAACCCATTAAACGGACTAGTACAACGAGTTGTTTAACATTAGAAAAATGTTGAATGATACTGTTTCGATTGATGTTCAAGGTTTCTTTGATAATAATAATAATTTTATTTTAAAGGAAATTGGAATTGTATTCGAAAAAGATCCAAACTTGAATAATAGTATTTTAATAGAACCACCATATGATTTTACTTTGCTAAATACAAAATCTCGAAAGACTGCAATTTGGTTAACCAATACACATCACAAGATTTTTTGGAACGATGGAGAGAACAGTTTTCCACAAACTCGAAAGTATCTAAGGACAATTACAAGCGGAAAACAAATTATTTGTAAAGGTGTGGAAAAGAAACGATTTCTACAGAAGTTTTTTGGGAGTCGTCAGCTCATTAATATCGAGGAAATGGGCTGTCCGTCATTAAACAGGTTTAAAGGAAACCGGTTTCCCTATTGTGAAACACACCTTAAGGGTGGGGTTTGTGCTCTAAACAATGCATACATTATTTTGACATTTTTTAAAAGTAGCTCCAAAACAATAAAATAATTGTTATACATCATTTTAAAGTTGAGACTAGATGTGTAAAGACCTACAAGAAAATAGAATTAACAAAATGAAATTTCAGGAAATTGACCAATTTATTGAACAATTTAAAGGAGAGATAACTGGTCAGCATTTTCAATATCTTCTAAACACAAAATCTATGTTCATGAATCGAGGTGGACATGATCTCAAAACTACGAATTATGGTGAACACTTTACATTTTGTAATCCAGAAATGACGTCGGAAACGTGCGCCTGCTTCTTCTATGCAAATCGCCGGAATCAAAGTAGAAAATTAATTTCTATGTATAACAAAAATGTTCGCAATACCAAAATAAGTGAATAAATGTATTATTATGCTACAAAATAAACTTCTGACTTTTTATTTCGAGTTAAAATTACAGGTACGGAGAATGGAAAATATTTCCTTGACTGAGATATGTCGGCTACTTGCGAGCTGTTGCGCGGTCGTGATTTCAACCCCTATTATGGGAACGTCGTATGAGCTCGTAGGAGGTCGTTGGCGTGAGGCCCATGATCTTGTCAATGAGCGTGCGCCTTCTGGGTTGTGCATGTGTCCCTTTTATTGCGGTCAGGTAATTGACAGGTGCACATGTTCGGGTAGCTCTTGCTTGAATCCCTTTTATGACATGTTTATGACCCATTTGTGGAAAGGAGAGAATCTTAGACAATTTACCAGTTAAACGTTCTGGGGCGGAAACAAAAATGTGTATTTGAAAATATTCCACATCTGAGAATCATTAACTTGTGAGATTTATTTTATTGGGGTTCTTTTGATTTCTAAATTAGTTTTACAATCATAGGAAACATTATTCCCCAACATGATCGGACATGTTCCTCTAAGATAACCATCTTTGAATACTTTGGGTGTGCGACCTTTCACACGTGCACAGCAACACCTGTGATAATGAGGCAAAAGGGTACGTGATCACACCTTTCCCCAACATGATCAGATATGTTCCTCTAAGATAACAACCTTTGGATACTATGGTTGTGCGACCTTTCTCACGTGCACCTTTCTCACCTGACTATTAATTGCACATAATGAGGGGAAGGATACATGATCAATATTGTTACATGGGGATGTGGGGGCGATGGGGGCAATTAAGTATACTCTTTATAGACATGATCGTGACATTTTTATGACTTCAAAGCCCATTAAAATCAGTTTATTTATTGGATTATGCTAATTGTCCCAGAACCCGCATACGTTAATGAGGGGGGAGGGGGGGCCGGGGGCCATTAATATGCTAATTGTCCCAGAACCCGTCTTTCCCTACTACTCGTCGCTCCACCGATTTGAAACGTTTGAGAGCTCCATGTAGAGTTTCTCCGAATTCAGGACTTTCCGTGTTGAATGGAAGTTCAACGATATACTTCCCGTTTTCATCCCGACTGTGGGTGGCGAGAAAGTGCTTCTCGACCTGATCGTCTTCCGGTTCCAATTTTGTG
>NW_027255927.1:6236271-6238771 GCF_043229965.1 Drosophila suzukii | reverse complement strand
CATGGGGGAGAAACCCCACTTCCTCCCTATGGCTTTTTTACAAGCGAAGAGGGCTATGGCCGTGTGCGATCGAGGATGTTATCAGTCCAGAGGAGCTTTTTGTCAAGGATGACACCTAGGTACTTTGCTTGGTTGCTAAAGGTTAGGCGCGTTTGGTGTAGTTTTGGGGGAACTAGAATTGGTACCTTGTACTTCCTTGTAAAGAGAACTAGTTCGGTCTTTTCCGGGTTAACTCCCAGTCCACAGCCAGCCGTCCACCGGGAAAGGGTGGATAGGGCTGTCTCCATTAGATTACAAAGGGTTTGCGGGAATTTGCCCTGCAGTAGGATAACCACGTCATCCGCGTAGGCTACCACTTTTGTGCCCGCCTCTTCTAGAAGTGATAGCAGTTTGTTGACCACCAAAACCCATAGAAGAGGTGAGAGTACGCCCCCTTGTGGGGTTCCTCTACTGACATTCCTGGTCGAGAGGGCCGATCCCATAGTGGAGTGCACTACCCTGCTGGTTAGCATGGTGGGTATGAGTCCCACTATGGGCCGCTCAATGCCCAGTTCAGTCAGAGCACCAGTGATCGCCGTTGGGGTGACGTTGTTGAAGGCGCCTTCTATGTCTAGAAACGCTGCAAGAGAGTATTCCTTATTGTGGAAGCCTCGTTCTATACTGTACACTAGAGAGTGGAGGGCGGTATCGGTTGATCTACCCTTACGGTACGCATGCTGTGCGTCAGAGAGTAGGCTATGGTCGATGGTTAGTCTGATATGGGTGTCAATTAGCCTTTCCAGGGTCTTCAACAAGAAGGAAGAGAGACTGATCGGGCGGAAGTCCTTTGGGTTAGTGTGGGAGGGCTTGCCGGCTTTCGGTATAAAAATTACCTTAACGTCCAGCCACCTTGTTGGAATATGGTTTAGAGCAAGGCAGCCGTGGAAGATGGCTGTCAGCCAGGGAAGGGACATATCTAATGTCCGTTGTAGCTGGGCCGGGAAGAACCCATCTGGGCCAGGTGATTTGAAGGGCTTAAAAGAGTTAACAGCCCACTGAATGCGGTCAGGGTTTGAAATGTTGGCAATACTCTGGTCGTCTAGATTCACCTCTATGTGGAGGTCCTCCACCACCTGGGTATTGTTAGGGAAGTGTGTGTCTAACAGTAGTTCAAGGGTTTCCTGACTGTTTTCCGTCCAGCCATCAGCATTGGTTTTAAGATAGCCAATGGTAGCTGGAGCTTTAGCTAGAATTCTTCTGAGTCTGGATGCCTCCGCAGTAGATTCTATGCCACTGCAGAAGTTAGCCCAGGCTCTTCGATTTGATATTCTTATTTCCTTTTTGTATAGGCTTAGTTTTGAATGATATAGATTCCAGGAGGATTCGCTATTGTTGTATTTAGCTTTATTGAAGTAAGTTCTACACTCTCTTTTAAGGTTTGCTAGGGTTGGGTTCCACCATGGGGGTTTGTGCTTTGTTTTAACTGTTCTACTTGGGCAAGCCCTTTTTAAGGCCTCACCGCAGATATCAGTAAAAGTGTTAACTAGGCTATCTAATTCTTGACGGTTGCGTATGTGTGTCGGAGGAGCGGGTAGGTTCCTGTTGAGGAGATTTTTATAGTATCCCCAGTTGGTTAATCTTAGATTAGTTATGTTCTCGGCGGGAGGATGTTCTAGACTTATTGTAAATTCTATGTATCGGTGGTCCGAGAATGAGTGTTCGATCCCCACCTTCCACGCGTCTAGCTGGTTAAGTAAGGGATCAGATATTAGAGTAATTTCTAGTACTTCCCTCCTATTTCTAGTGATGAAAGTTGGGTCATTACCTTTGTTGCAGATGAATAGATTTGATTGAAGGAGATAGTCGTAGAGTAACTCACCCCTTTCGTTGGTGTTTGTACTTCCCCATTGTGTGTGGTGTGAGTTAGCGTCCCCACCCAGGATGAGTTCCTTAGATGAGTGAGTGCGTATGAGTTCTTGTGTAGTGGTGTTTGGTAGTGGCCCTTCGTAGTCGTGAGCCAGATAGAATGATGCTATGGTGTGATGGGTGTGTTCGTTTAGCTCCAGTCTGACCGTGGTAAGGTCGCCTTCGCTAAACTGTGGAATAAGAAATGTGTTAAAGTGTGTTTTTGTAAGAATGCAGGTTCTGGTTTTACCCTTGTCCTTGGTGTAAAATAGCTTGTATAGGGGGGTTGATAGGCCACAGATGTTGTTACCAACAATCCATGGCTCTTGAATGAGGACTACGTCTATGTTGCCTGTTGCCAGGCGGGTGAGGAGGGCAGCGGATGCTGCCTTGCTGTGGTGCAGATTAATTTGCAGAAACTGCACCATCTTTGGGACTGGGGTCGGGCTGGGTACCCTCCGCTTCCTCCGCTATGTCCTGGAGGACAGAGCGCCCTGGTCGGGTTGTGTCCTGGGTGCACAGCTGTTTCAGGCTCTCCGTCAGCTCCGAGTCGGTTGACACGTAGCCGGTGAGGGTGGCCTCCTCGTGATCTGGTTCGTTGTCGCTCGGGGGTTCG
>NW_027255927.1:6146271-6196271 GCF_043229965.1 Drosophila suzukii | reverse complement strand
CCGTTGGAATCTGTCCTCTTCTTGTCGCAATGCCTCGGTGAGCCGTCGTTAGGTTTCTTTTAAATTTATCTTTGCGAGTGACGATCTAACTAACTGCCACTCTCTTCTTGATGGACTCGTGTGTGTTGGTGAAGCTGTTTATGTCTTCTACGTTGTAGCTCAGCTTACGAAGTTTATAAATTTGAGCCAGTTCGTTCTGTTTAATGTTATTTTGGAAGGACTGTCTTTGGTTTCTGGCCGCTGGCTTAGACTATGAATCACAGGGGAGTGGTCCGATGATAGGTCTGACAGTAAACTGGCGCTGATCAGATTACGTAGGATGTTTTTCGTAACTACGAAGTCAATCAAGTCTGGCCGTTTACTGGGATCTGTGGGCCAGTATGTTGGTGAAGAAGGTGAAACACAGTCCAGCCTATTGCAAACCTTTATAATGACGTTGTACAGTTGCCTTCCTATCGGAGTCACAAGGCGAAGTAGTTCATAAACTGTGCTTCAGTTATTGTGAAACGGGGAGGACAGTATATAGCCGCTAGAGTTATATTTTGACATTCCGATTGTAGATTTATAAAAGTGGCTTGCAAATAGTTTGTTTCGAACTCATTGTGAAAGTGATGCTTTATGTGGTTTCTGATCAAGATTGCGAAGCCTCCATGTGGTTTTCCTTCGGGATGACTTTTACTGTAGAACAAGTACCCACGGATTTGGAAATTGTATTTGTTTGCAAGGTGTGTTTCAGCAAGAAAAATGACGTCGATTTCGTTATCATTAATGAATTGAGCAATCTCAGGTTTGTGCCGCGACGTTAGCATTCCAGAGTGCTGCAAGCAGGGAAGGAATTGATTATTTTGATAAAGTTCTTTGGAGCAACTGAATCAAAATATCTTGATTTCTCATCAGACCTTGTATGGTTGTCTCCATAAATTTCATAAACTCTTACATACTTTGTGCCATTTTGGTACCCGTCTGCTCAATTGGTTGGTAGGAGGCTGAAGGTGATATTTCATCATTGAAGGTAGTGCCGGCAAGGTTACATTTTAGAACACTCGCAAAGCTTACGTTCTTGGAAACTTTTGAACTACCCAATGAAGATCTCCCTGCAGTTGAAAATATGACGTCAGGGGTAGCTTTCGATGGTATTAATAGTGATGTCAGGAACTGAAATGTAGACACTTTGTGTTGGATTCGGCTTTCCAGCTCCTTGTAAACCGCACAACCTCTATAGTTTGCCGTGTTGTGACCTCCACAGTTTCCACACATTTTGTTGCTGGGGTCCTCTTTGATTTATTTGCATTCAGCAGAGCCATGAAGCTCGCCACAAGCTACACATACGGGGCGAAGCGTGCAGTAAGTTTTCGTGTGTACAAATTCTTGACAATTTGTGCATTGAACCGGGCCATTGCGCTCACGCGGCTCCTCAACAGGGACTCTGCGGTGAAGAAGGAGCTAGAGCTTGTAGATGGGAGGCTTTAAGCTCTAGTACCAGTTCCTCCTTCAATAAGGGTTGAGAGCGTCGATTTCTATTAATTATGTTGGTAGCAGCTTTTACTTCAAATCCGTTCTCCCTAAGTGCATGTGCTACTTCTGTTGGTTGTACGTCTGCTTCAATGCCATTAATTACAACTTGTTGGCCTGTGCTGATTTTAAGCTGATAAGTTAGTAGTTCTTTTTGTTGTGACCTAGGTATTTAGTTAGAATTCGGAACTTATCTTCGTATTGAATATTGCCTTTCGTTATCACGTATTATCATTCTCAATAAGATCCAATATAGAATTCACGAGGGACTTAGAAGTTTTCTGTAGTATAAAAATTGGTGGCGGCTTTGGCTTTCTCTTCTCCGATTCAGTGGCCGTATGGGACAGAACATTGGACTGGTCCTTCAGAATTGCTAATCTATTCTCTCTGCTCGTGTTCTCCACCGTAAGTTGTTTGGAGGCATCACGGTTAAGCTTTGCCATTTTGCCCGATTCGGCAACTAGACCGATCGATGGTACCGTGAGCACGGCTGATACAGTTGCAGATGTTGTTGTTGTCGCGGTTGCAATGACTAGTGAGGTTACTGTGATTGAAACCGTACTGTGATAGTAGACAATTGATGGGGGGAAGATGAGTCGCGGGGGAAGCGGATTTATCGCTTACCATGCTTTGGGTCGTAAATAGCACCGACGTGGAGAGGGAACGCGATCTTTCGTTCGTTGAGTTCAGCGAACGTTCAGAGTTAGTGTCTTTTGTTGATACATACGTAACGTAAGCGTTGCTTCGCTGTAAAGAGAGCCAACGCTCGGCTTGCTCGCGTTGACGCTGGTCCCGGTTATCGTTTGGACTCATACTTGATGTAAGTTTGCCTTTGATTTGTGTTTTATAATTATTAATTTTAAGTGCAACGTCAATTACATAAAATTAAGCGCATCTATACATCGCACTAAGCGTCGTCGGTGTGATTACTTTGCACTTATTTACAAATTTGTGAGTTTGTGGTCACTATGCGCGCTCAAAACACGAATACTCGCGACGAAGTCCAAATTGATAAGTATTGACGAGACAAATACATTTCAGTTAACATTTTTTTGGTTGCATACAAATTGTGGGCTCCACAGGTTTGGGCGGCTTGTGGGCATTAGAGTGGGCGTGGCATGCTCGCGTAACAAACTTGCGTTGACTACAAGGCTACAGAATCTAAATCGGAAATCCCAGTTCTCTATCCTTGATAGTTTCCAAGATAGTTTTTAAGTTTGTGGGCGGCTTGTGGCCGTTGAAGTGGGCGTGGCAAACCTTTTCTAGGGTCAATCGATAAGTGTTGATAAGAACAATACATTTCAGTTAAAATTTTTATTCTAGCATCAAAAGTGTAGGATTCACAGTTGCGCAAAAAGCTCAGGAATCTCCAAATCCCAATAACCTAGCTTTTATAATTTCCGAGACCTCAGAGTTCATCCGGACGGACGGACAGACGGACATGGCTAGATCGACTCGACTAGTGATCCTGATCATGAATATATATACTTTATGGGGTCGGAAACGCTTTCTTCTGTATGTTACAAACTTTCCAACAAATCTAGTATACCCTTTAACTCTACGAGTAACGGGTATAGTTATAGAAGTCCTCATAGTCAAAAAGAAGAAATTCAAAAGCAATTCCAAAAGCTCATTAGCGACAAAATAGTGGATCTTTCTGTATCACCTTATAATAGCCCACTTTTATTAGTAACCAAAAAGTCACTTCCAAATTCGGAAAAGAAAAAATGGCGATTAGTAATTGACTATCATCAGATTAATAAAAAACTCTTGTCTGATAAATTAACACTCCTTGATTAATAAGCCGTCTTGATCTAATGTCAGATTTTCATCAAATTGAACTCGAAAAAAGTTCACGAGATATAACGTCCTTTTCAACAAGCAATGGTTCATATTGCTTCACGCGATTACCATTCGGTTTAAAAATAGCGCCAAATTCTTTTCAGAGAATGATGACTTTAGCTTTTTCTGGACTAGAACCTTCACAAACATTTCTTTATATGGATGACTTATTAGTCATTGGTTGATCCGAAAAACATATGCTCAAAAACTTTACTGATGTTTTTGAGAAATGTGGGCAACATAGCCTAAAATATTGAAATCATTGAGAGAAGCACTACTCAACCCGGTGACCGTAATCAATAACAAGGTAGTACGCTATAGTCGAGTACCTCGACAATCAGATACCCGTTACTGAGCTAAAGGGACCAAAGGGAAATAGAGATATGCTAGCAGTAAAGAGAGATTGAAATGCGCCACCTACCCGCGATTTCAATATATGGTTATGTGGGCGGTAGAAAGTTTTAGGCGTTATGGGCATTAGAGTGGCGTGGCAAACTTTTTTTGGGGTCAACCGATAGGTATTCACGAGACTAATACATTTCAGTTAACATTTTTTTCTAGAATGAAAATTGTGGGCGCCGCAGGCATAGGCGGCTTGTGGGCGTTAGAGTGGGCGTAGCAAACTTTTTTTTTGGGACCATCAATAGGTACTAACAAGACTAATACATTTCAGTCAAAATTTTGTATCTAGCATAAAAATTGTGGGCACCACAGATTTGGGCGGATTGTGGGCGTTAAAGTGGGCGTGGCATCTTCGCGTAACAAGCTTGCACTGCGTACAAGGCTACGGAATCTAAATTTGAAATCCCAATACTCTATCTTCTATAGTTTCTGATATATCCTCGTTCATATTTACGATTTTTTGAAGTTTGAGGGCGGTTTATGGGCGTCAAAGTGGGAGTGGCAAACTTTTTTTGGGTCAATCGATAGGTATTAATGAGGACAATACATTTCAGTTAAAATTTTTTTTCTAGCATCAAAACTGTAAGAGCCACAGTTTTGTGCGGTTTGTGGGCGTTAGAAGGGGCGTGGCACATTGCTGAAACAAACCTGCGCTGCGTAAGAAGCTTAGGAATCTGCATGCCAAATCTGAATAGCCTAGCTCCTACAGTTTCCGAGATCCCAGCGTTCATCCGGACGGACGGACAGACGGACATACGGACATGGCTAGTGATCCTGATGAAGAATATATATACTTTATGGGGTCGGAAACGCTTCCTTCTGCCTGTTACAAACTTGTCGACGAATCTAGTATACCCTTTTACTCTACGAGTAACGGGTATAATAATAAAGAAAAAGAAGCTATAATGTCTACATACCACGACGAACCTTTACAAGGAGGTCATACAGGCATTACAAAAACATTTGCCTAGGTCCAGAGACTCATTATTGGAAAAATATGTTTAAAGACATAAAAGAGTAAATTGTCCCAATTGCCAGAAGTCTAAAACGACTAAGCATACCAAGTCCCCATTAACAATAACTGAAACCACACAAAGGTTTTTCGATACGGTAATTGTGTATACAATAGGTCCACTACCTAGATCAGAAACAAGAAACGAATATGCAGTTACATTAATCTGCGACTTAACAAAATATCTGTCACAAAAAATATACCCGACAAAAGTCCAAAAACTTTAGCCAAAGCTTTATTAGAAAATTGTATTCTGTAGTATGGTCCAATAAAGACATTCACTATGGAAATGGGAACAGAATATAGAAATTCAATAATAGAGGATTTATGTAAAAACTTAAAACATAACATCCACCGCACACCACCATCAGACAGTAGGAACCGTAGAAAGAAGTCATAGAACATTCAATTAATTCATCCGGTCTTTTATGTTAATCAACAAATCTGATTGGGATGCTTGGCTCCCATACTTCACTTACTGTTTTAACACTAAACCCTCTATGTCACATGATTATTGTCCACATGAGCTGGTATTTGGTAGAACAGCAAACTTGCCAATACAATAAATAAATACAATAGATAATATAGATCCACTATATAACTTAGATGACTAAGCTAAAGAATCTAAGTTAAGACTATAACTAGCACATTAAAGAGCTAGACTAAATAAGATAAAAATAGCATAGATTTTGATTTAAAAATAGGAGACCAGGATTTACTAAAGAATGAAACTATATATATAAAGCATTTTTCAAAAATCATTTTGCTTATATTTTTTATGGAGGGAGATGTAGTATGTTCAGTGAACCATAGGAGTCAGCAAGAGGAAAATACGTGGCTAACGCTTTTCGTCGGGTCTGTTTTTCAGAGCGGTACTTAGATGAGCTAAGGAAATACCAGATTTAGCAAGCGAATTTCGATGAACGCCGTTAGCCGCGGCCCAAAGAATAAGAAATTTAATCTTTGGCGGTGTTCGTGTAAAGGCGGTGTGGAAACTATATATTTAAAATGGAAGGAAAACCCCAAAATCGACTACAGGTCAGTGCAGATAAAATAGGACGCCTAATCCAAGCTGTTGCCCATTATTGTGGAATTTCACAGACAGGAATCAATACCACAACAGGGCAAATCCGCAGAATAGTTGCACTGCTGGAGGATATTCGCTAGGGAATCCCAGTGGGAAGGAACATGCAGAGTGGGACTTCGCTTCCTACATAGACATCCTGCCGGGCGTGTTCTCGCAAAGATAATAGGATCTGGCCAAAAGAAATTGGTTACGATATACTAATAGAAGTATATTTTTAGCACAACCATTAGTAATTCGATCTCCGACGACCTCTCCATTAGGACTGTGGATACCACCACTACCAGCTACTTGGCAGCTTAAGCGGAGCTGGAGGACGCGCTGGCTTCTATAGGGAGGGGGAAAACAGGGCCGCTAAGGAACAGTTGGAGAAGCCATAGCCAGCCATTTCCAGGATGCTGGAAGGCTTTCTAGCATCAGCGGATCAACCCCGTTCCCAATTCGGCTCCCACTTCCTCAAGGTCGCATATACCCATTGGGACTCGGAGATGGACTGCGACGGCGCGAAAAAGATGGCAAAGCATCCGTGGGACGAGAAGGAAGCTTTAAACTAATTTACTACTACTGCTACTTCAACTAATTTACTGAGTACTAGGCTTTAAATTGAATTATGTCGAAGTGGTTCATCCAAACACAAAGCAAAACCTCAAACAGCGTTTCGATTCCACGCGTACCGCATCCGTTCCTTCTTGTTCATTTCAAATATTTTCCAAGATATACATCCATTTCATATTCCAGCCAAGTAATATATCGTACCCATTAACCTATTTTTGTTATTATATTGACCCGTGGTGTGGTTGTCTGACCAATTTACAAATCGTTAAGCCGAAACGCATTAAACAGCGACAGCATCCACGTACCTACTCTTTTCCCGTCAGTGTAATTTCAGGCTCCAACTCGAGCTTACTATGCCAACTGGTGAAAATGAGGAACAAAAACATCCGGCCGGGTCAGAGCCAAAAGCGAGTCGTCATCGCCCACCCAAAAGGGTGGACCTAGTAAAAGCTTAACTCCATCCATAAAGATCAGCCGTCCTTCCAGGACAACAAGCGAAAAGTCCTTAACCCCTTTAAAAGCTGTGAGAACGGCGGCTATGTTCAGCGGCCAAAGTTTCGAGACCTTTTTTCCGTCATCTCTGTCCAAAATCCAAGGCTTTCGGGCGTTAAAAAGCTTTTCCACCTCAACTTTTGGTTCATTATCGCCGTTGACTAACGAAGGGTTTGAGTCTGCATGGGGAAATCTGCAGACTCGTTTCGAAAACAAGCGATTGCTCGCCAACAGCCAACTAAAGATCCTGTTCAATCTTCCCTCGGTTTCCCTAAAGCACTTGGAGAGCACTATCCAAGGTTGTTTGACAGCTCTGAAAATAGCTAAAGTAGGTATAACAAATTGGGATTGTCTTCTCGACCTCCTGTGCTCCTCAAAGCTGCCAAAGCTGACGTTGGCCCTGTGGGAGCAGTCCCTCCTCAAACTATCCTAAATTCCAGGGTGGGAAGATTTCAAGACCTTCTTACAAGGTCGCTATCTAACCCTTGAGGCAATTGAAGAGTTTAAACCTACTTTGACCGCTCAATCCAGAGCCCCGCGTCCTAAAGTGGGCCGCGGATTATCCATAACTTTGAAAATAGATTCACCGTAAATCCACAGTCGTGTAAGCTTTGTCTAAGTGAGAAATATCCTGCACAGGTCGCCACAATAATCTCCTGCATCGTGGCGGCCCTCCTTAACTCCAGTCAGCAACCGTAGCTGACCTCCAGCCAGAGATGCAGTCTACTTCGTCGAATGTCCAAACGGACCTCGCCGTGAATACGCAAGGGGTCCTCCTGAGCACGGCGTTCATAGAGATCTGCCACTTGGGCATAAGGTACGCAGCACGTGCCTTAATTGACTCCGGTTCCGAGGGGACCTTTATATCTGAGCGGCTATTCAACCTAATTAAGTTCCCCTGTGAATCCATACAAGCTCAAGTTTCGGCAGTAAATCAAACTGTTGCTGTCCAACCTCGTAAGCGCTGTAAATTCCATCTAGGAATTAAGCCATAAATTCAAATCGAAGCTTCCGCACATGTATTACCACATTTAGCCGGAAATCTCCCATCCTATACGATTCCCGAAGGGTCGTTGAGGGACCTCCTCTCATCCAATTAGCAGATCCGTATTTCTAACAGAGTTCGCGAACTGACGTGCTCACGGAACACTCCTTGGCCAAGAGACCATATTCGGGTGGATTATCTTCCTTATCAGCACGGTTGTCTGTCACCGGAACCTCAACTAGACAGCTTCTTTACCAAGTTCTGGGAGGTGAAGGATGTTCCAGTGAAGTCGGGTAAAGAACCCAGCTCGGTGAAGATAACTTCCAGCAAACCACCACAAGGGATAAAGAAGGGAAGTATGTTGTTTCTTTGTCCCTTGAAGAACCTAACAAAATAAACCTGGGACATTCAAGGTCCATCGCACTGATGCCATTCCTTAGGAGTGAAGTACGGTTAAGTGAAAACGCCCCCTTGGAAGAGCAGTATGACTCGCATCTTCTTCGCATCTTTTGCATGTTACCTGCGCTGGTGATGCCGACTTGTTCTTCGAGAATTTGTTTTCTTGCGCGAACGCTTCCCGCTCCTTTTCGAGTTCTTCATACTCATCTGCTAATATCATCAGCGTGTCCAGGTCCGACACTTTGTACGCCCTTAGGAAGATCCTTAGACTGGGGGTGCAGTTTAGTTAGGGTACCTTCCGCGGAATAATTAAGTGGCCTCACCCTCATCTGCATGCCGATCATGTAGTCTTTGAACGACTCGCTGAAGCCCTGCTTCCGTTGGCTGACCTGATCCGCCATCCTGGTGAAGAAGTCTCTCGGCAGAAAGTATGTGTGGAAACTATCTATAAACACCGCCCAGGTTTTTCATTGATTGTTGTTGGCGATAAACCACTTCAAAGCCTTTCCCTTAAGAAATTCCGGCATCGCTCGGGGAATCATGTCCACTGGACCATTCCACCTGCTCCAGGATCTCGAACGGTTTTTCCGCCCCGTCGAACCTGAACGACCATACGCGGACCTGTTTGGCGATCCTTGCATAGTCTGACTGACTGGGTCTTGAGATCAGCGCTGTTATCGCTTTAACTCAGCCCAGATGTCGACGAGTTGTGGGTCATTATCCGTTTCTGAGTAATATTCGGATAATGCCTTTCTCATGTCTTCTAATCTGGCGTCCAGGGTGACATTAAGCTTCTGTGCGACATTGGCGAAGTCGTCCTTTTTAAGCCGGTAGATCCACTTCTTTCCCATTCTGTTTAAGTTGCTTTCACTGCTGGGACAATCACGTTGGACGCCAGATGTAACGATCGTCCCACCAAATTTATATAAACGTGACCGCCCTGTAGCTTAGTGAGAAAGCACAGAATTCACGGTTTCGTAGTGGGTTTATTGCTCGTGACGACTCGGACTCGCGAGGGGGATCAGCCGTACGGGCTTTACTTCGCTTCCACGCCTAGTGTAAACGAACGTTCCACCCTAGCCTCACCCTTCTGCTTATTGTCCGGGACGTTTTCGCGTGGTTCGCTCTGTGTTGCGTGGCTGTCTTGATGTGGTGACTGGCTTGCTGCTGATGCTATCTTGCGCACTGCTCCTGGCGGTGCTGGCTGCGCGGCTGGACAAAGCGTGGCTTTTGGTACTCGGGGTTCGGACACGCCGCTCTGGGACTTTGCAAGTCGAAACCGTAGGGCTCTCCTGAACAACTCCACTCGAGATTGCACCGATCGACCGCTCTCCTTTCTGGCTTGTTGTACTTGGGATTCGGACACGCCGCTCCGGGATCTCGCAAGTCGAAACCGTAGGGCTCTCCTGGACAACTCCACTCGAGACCGTACCGATCGACCGCTCTCCCTTCTGGCTTGTTATACTCGTTATTCTCCAGGCGTAACGCCAGGACTTTGTTGATAGGGTTAAACCGACCATCTTGACCTAGCCGAGTGATGCCATCTGGACCTCAACTACCTGCGTCTCAATTCGGAGATTCCTGTTATCCCAATCCCAAACGTCTCGACGTAGAAATCTTGCTCCTCGTAGGCTCCCACTGCGCTGCTTTTCCGACGACTCGACTCCCTTGTAGATTATCTGGTTGATTTACTGTTCAATTTGGTATCTGATTGATCTTGACGGTTTGAATCCTCGTGATCGAGGAGCGCTCTGCGGCCTTATATAGGGCCTTCGGGAACCGTTATTTCCCTTTTGCGCATGGCCTGCTGAATCTCTCCACTCCGGGTCCAAAGTCCGTGACTCCTGGTTGATCCACTTGTCCTTCACGTACCTCTTCCAACCGATGTTCTGCCCACTGCTGTGCTCCCCACATGGCACTCTTGCTCTGCCCGGCAAGTCTCCATTCTCTCGCTCTCCATCCTTGGTCTCCAAACTCTCTCGCTCTCCATCCTTGGTCTCTAAACTCTCTCGTTCTCCATCCTCTCCTTGCCGCGCCGTTACTACGCCAGTTCGCCGCGTATCTAGTAAGCGGCCGGCCATCTGCTGCTGCTGCTGCTTATATTTGTGGGAAGTTATTCAACTCCTCAAAAGTTATTCAGGAGTATTTAGATTTAGGTCATATGCACCTAGTCTCTCCAAATAACGAGTCCATCAATTTTTACTTGCCACACCAGGCGGTTTTCAAGCCAGACAGTACCACCACAAAGGTTCGCGTCGTGCTTAACGCCTCCAATAAATCGTCAAGCGGGTACAGCTTAAATGATACCCTTCATACAGGTCCGGTACTGCGATCTGATTTGATCAGGCAGATCCTCAAACGTCATTTTTTTAAATACGTCATCAATGCTGACATCACCAAGATGTTTCGGCAGATTCTCGTCCATTCCGATCATACACGTTTCCAATGAATCCTGTTCTGCGATTATGAACTCGGCACTGTAACTGTGCCCCCTTTCTGGCCATGCGAGTGCTTCAACAACTGGCCCAGGACGTACGTGAATATCCTTTGGCAAGTGACATAATTTCTAACTTTATGTATGTCGATGATGTTCCAGCTGGCAACCAAACGCAGCAGTCCTCTGTTTCAGCTATCAAAGAGCCCCGCGAGAAGAAACTTTTACAAGGTATTCCAAAAGAACAATTGATTAGGGCCGACTTTATTGAGTTGGAAGACGCCAGTGTTGCAAAAACTCTGGGAATCCGCTGCCACGCGACATCTGATAGTTTCTTTTTCTGCCGATGGATATTTCTCTGCACACAAATTACTCCAAATAGAGGTTTTATCCCAGATAGCCAAACTGTTTGATCTAGCAGGATGGTTATCGCCGTTCATTGTTCGGGCAGAAATTTTCATGCAAGAAATTTGGCTGCGGGAGTTAAGCTAGGACCAGCCTCTTTCGACTGATCTCGTCACAAAGTGGCGTGACTTTCTTAAGGGGTATCCAACCTTAAAAGAAGTTCGTATTCCAAGATGGGTAAGATTTCATCCAGCGGCAAACCTGCAGTACCACGGGTTTTACGATGCATCGCAGAGCGCCTATGTTGCTGCCTTCTTTGTTCGCGTCGAAACGGCTGATGGCTGCTTTGAATGTGCCGCAAGCAAGACGTCAACTTTAAGGCAAAAATCACTGCCGCTGAGTTGTCTGCCGTCAAAAAGAGGCTGATTGTACACACTCAGCTCAATGAGTTTCCAGTAGAATGCAATGCCTTGGGCAAAGGGCAACTTATTCCAGTCTCCAGCACGATCTCCAATTTAAAGCCGTTTGTCGACAGCCACGGTGTCTTAAGAGCATCATCATCACCTTGTGAATCCCGTGGGACATGTCCTCTTGCACAAGTGCAGAATAAGTGACACTCCATATAGACAATTGTAGGGGATGTCCGCTTTTTCACAAGTGGAAATTTAACTTGTTCCTTATACTCATTTGTCGTATGGTCTGTCACGTGCCGGTGACACGTCCCACGTGAAATCAATTGTGAAACTCAGAATATTTCCAATGAGTTTTCACTTATATACTCATTTGCAAGTGACACGTCCCAAGTGAAATCACTTGTAAAATTACGAATTTTTCCCAAGAGTTTTCTCTTATGAAAATATAGAAATTAAAACACATACATTTTTAATAACATTTAAATTCATTTTAATTAGATCGTATTGTTAGTATTTCTGATTTTTGGTTTTGTTAGTTTGTTTTTCACGTTCGTCATCGCCTTTCTGAAACATGTGTCCGGGTCCTCAAAGTCCTTGGTCAACGCTCCTGAAAAAATGTGCGTTTTACTGTTTATTTGTATTTTTTTGGCACAACATTTCATCATCCATTTTCGGCTAACGGAACCCATTGAATACCTTCAAAATTTACGTACTCTAAACTAAGATCAATGCACAAATCTTAAACTTTATTATATTAACTTAAAGAAACGATTAAAGTAACTCTGCTGCGCACAATTAAAATGGACGCTTCCCTTTCAATCACTCAAACAGAATGCACCAAGTCTTCTTCTCACCCCTTTACTCGATTTGTTTTGTTTTCTCTTCGCTGTTGGCGCGTGCTAATGCACGCGAAAAATAATACTTCTTGAGTAAAAACACAATATAAATTTTTTTTAAATGTTAATACTAAAATGTTTTAAATATTGAAATCAATTTTAACGGAAAAATGTATTGTATTAAAAATTTATAATAAGTAAACATAACATTATAAGTAAATTCAATTTACTGAATTTTACTATAAAAAAATAATTTACTTTTATAAAATAATATTACTTGTTATTTTTTCTATATACACTATATCTCCTAAAATATTAGGGCATTCACATGTCGCTGCTCCACGAAAATTTTTCAGCCAAAATGTTAGTAGCTAGCCGAACATAACAGAGAGACGCAAAAGAAATAACGGATCGGCCGAAATTTGTCTCTGAGAGCGCAGAGTGCAGGCAGATTGTAAGACAAAGAGAGGGAACGTCCGAATATCTGCCTCTCTTTGTTTCATGATCGTTTTCGTAGGCAGTCTTCTACGCTGCGCCGACTTCTCTCCTGACAACAGCGGCACAGCGTTTTAGGCACAAAAAAAAACAAAAAGCTTTTTGCCTTGAGCCATGTCACCGCGTTTCTACTGCAGAACTGAAGGCGGGTGTAAGATAACAGTACACGAGCTATCAATCTAGAGGCTACATCGGACCTGACCACTGAGAAGTTTCTGCCAGTTTTCTCGCTTTTCTCCGCACGACGTGGCTGTCCGCACCACATACATTCTGACAATGGGAAAACGTTTATTGGAGCATCCACGTCCTTTTCCAAGGACTTCATTGAAGCCACGAGGTCTTTAATCCTGTCCAAGTACAGTCTCCAAAATGAGACCTTCCACTTCAACCCTCCTGGCGCGCCTCATATGGGAGGGCTATGGGAGGCCGCTGTCAAGAGCTCTATGACACACTTCTTCAAGCAGACGGCTGGCGGAAAGTACACATTTGAAGAGTTAGCTACCCTCCTACCGAAAGTTGAGGTCTGTTTAAATTCAAGGCCTATTTCTCCAATGTCTGAAGACCCCACTGACCTCGTAGCACTTAGCCCCGGGCACTTCTTAGTCGGTGGGCCGCTCCTTTCCGTAACTGAAAGAAAACCCGATTTCCTACATCAGCCGTTTGGCTTGCGTTGGAAATAGAGTACTTAAGGGAACTCCATAAAAGGACGAAATGGCTATTTCCAACGCGAGACATTCAGACAGGGGACCTGGTGGTGCTAAAAGAGGAGAACTTACCACCAAATGAATGGCGTCTTGGGCATATTCAACTTGTGGCGGCCCTCCTTAACTCCAGTCAGCAACCGTAGCTGACCTCCAGCCAGAGATGCAGTCTACTTCGTCGAATGTCCAAACGGACCTCGCCGTGAATACGCAAGGGGTCCTCCTGAGCAGGGCGTTCATAGAGTTCTGCCACTTGGGCATAAGGTACGCAGCACGTGCCTTAATTGACTCCGGTTCCGAGGCGACCTTTATATCTGACCGGCTATTCAACCTAATTAAGTTCCCCTGTGAATCCATACAAGCTCAAGTTTCGGCAGTAAATCAAACTGTTGCTGTCCAACCTCGTAAGCGCTGTAAATTCCATCTAGGAATTAAGCCATAAATTCAAATCGAAGCTTCCGCACATGTATTACCACATTTAGCCGGAAATCTCCCATCCTATACGATTCCCGAAGGGTCGTTGAGGGACCTCCTCTCATCCAATTAGCAGATCCGTATTTCTAACAGAGTTCGCGAACTGACGTGCTCACGGAACACTCCTTGGCCAAGAGACCATATTCGGGTGGATTATCTTCCTTATCAGCACGGTTGTCTGTCACCGGAACCTCAACTAGACAGCTTCTTTACCAAGTTCTGGGAGGTGAAGGATGTTCCAGTGAAGTCGGGTAAAGAACCCAGCTCGGTGAAGATAACTTCCAGCAAACCACCACAAGGGATAAAGAAGGGAGGTATGTTGTTTCTTTGTCCCTTGAAGAACCTAACAAAATAAACCTGGGACATTCAAGGTCCATCGCACTGATGCCATTCCTTAGGAGTGAAGTACGGTTAAGTGAAAACGCCCCCTTGGAAGAGCAGTATGACTCGCATCTTCTTCGCATCTTTTGCATGTTACCTGCGCTGGTGATGCCGACTTGTTCTTCGAGAATTTGTTTTCTTGCGCGAACGCTTCCCGCTCCTTTTCGAGTTCTTCATACTCATCTGCTAATATCATCAGCGTGTCCAGGTCCGACACTTTGTACGCCCTTAGGAAGATCCTTAGACTGGGGGTGCAGTTTAGTTAGGGTACCTTCCGCGGAATAATTAAGTGGCCTCACCCTCATCTGCATGCCGATCATGTAGTCTTTGAACGACTCGCTGAAGCCCTGCTTCCGTTGGCTGACCTGATCCGCCATCCTGGTGAAGAAGTCTCTCGGCAGAAAGTATGTGTGGAAACTATCTATAAACACCGCCCAGGTTTTTCATTGATTGTTGTTGGCGATAAACCACTTCAAAGCCTTTCCCTTAAGAAATTCCGGCATCGCTCGGGGAATCATGTCCACTGGACCATTCCACCTGCTCCAGGATCTCGAACGGTTTTTCCGCCCCGTCGAACCTGAACGACCATACGCGGACCTGTTTGGCGATCCTTGCATAGTCTGACTGACTGGGTCTTGAGATCAGCGCTGTTATCGCTTTAACTCAGCCCAGATGTCGACGAGTTGTGGGTCATTATCCGTTTCTGAGTAATATTCGGATAATGCCTTTCTCATGTCTTCTAATCTGGCGTCCAGGGTGACATTAAGCTTCTGTGCGACATTGGCGAAGTCGTCCTTTTTAAGCCGGTAGATCCACTTCTTTCCCATTCTGTTTAAGTTGCTTTCACTGCTGGGACAATCACGTTGGACGCCAGATGTAACGATCGTCCTACCAAATTTATATAAACGTGACCGCCCTGTAGCTTAGTGAGAAAGCACAGAATTCACGGTTTCGTAGTGGGTTTATTGCTCGGATCAGCCGTACGGGCTTTACTTCGCTTCCACGCCTAGTGTAAACGAACGTTCCACCCTAGCCTCACCCTTCTGCTTATTGTCCGGGACGTTTTCGCGTGGTTCGCTCTGTGTTGCGTGGCTGTCTTGATGTGGTGACTGGCTTGCTGCTGATGCTATCTTGCGCACTGCTCCTGGCGGTGCTGGCTGCGCGGCTGGACAAAGCGTGGCTTTTGGTACTCGGGGTTCGGACACGCCGCTCTGGGACTTTGCAAGTCGAAACCGTAGGGCTCTCCTGAACAACTCCACTCGAGATTGCACCGATCGACCGCTCTCCTTTCTGGCTTGTTGTACTTGGGATTCGGACACGCCGCTCCGGGATCTCGCAAGTCGAAACCGTAGGGCTCTCCTGGACAACTCCACTCGAGACCGTACCGATCGACCGCTCTCCCTTCTGGCTTGTTATACTCGTTATTCTCCAGGCGTAACGCCAGGACTTTGTTGATAGGGTTAAACCGACCATCTTGACCTAGCCGAGTGATGCCATCTGGACCTCAACTACCTGCGTCTCAATTCGGAGATTCCTGTTATCCCAATCCCAAACGTCTCGACGTAGAAATCTTGCTCCTCGTAGGCTCCCACTGCGCTGCTTTTCCGACGACTCGACTCCCTTGTAGATTATCTGGTTGATTTACTGTTCAATTTGGTATCTGATTGATCTTGACGGTTTGAATCCTCGTGATCGAGGAGCGCTCTGCGGCCTTATATAGGGCCTTCGGGAACCGTTATTTCCCTTTTGCGCATGGCCTGCTGAATCTCTCCACTCCGGGTCCAAAGTCCGTGACTCCTGGTTGATCCACTTGTCCTTCACGTACCTCTTCCAACCGATGTTCTGCCCACTGCTGTGCTCCCCACATGGCACTCTTGCTCTGCCCGGCAAGTCTCCATTCTCTCGCTCTCCATCCTTGGTCTCCAAACTCTCTCGCTCTCCATCCTTGGTCTCTAAACTCTCTCGTTCTCCATCCTCTCCTTGCCGCGCCGTTACTACGCCAGTTCGCCGCGTATCTAGTAAGCGGCCGGCCATCTGCTGCTGCTGCTGCTTATATTTGTGGGAAGTTATTCAACTCCTCAAAAGTTATTCAGGAGTATTTAGATTTAGGTCATATGCACCTAGTCTCTCCAAATAACGAGTCCATCAATTTTTACTTGCCACACCAGGCGGTTTTCAAGCCAGACAGTACCACCACAAAGGTTCGCGTCGTGCTTAACGCCTCCAATAAATCGTCAAGCGGGTACAGCTTAAATGATACCCTTCATACAGGTCCGGTACTGCGATCTGATTTGATCAGGCAGATCCTCAAACGTCATTTTTTTAAATACGTCATCAATGCTGACATCACCAAGATGTTTCGGCAGATTCTCGTCCATTCCGATCATACACGTTTCCAATGAATCCTGTTCTGCGATTATGAACTCGGCACTGTAACTGTGCCCCCTTTCTGGCCATGCGAGTGCTTCAACAACTGGCCCAGGACGTACGTGAATATCCTTTGGCAAGTGACATAATTTCTAACTTTATGTATGTCGATGATGTTCCAGCTGGCAACCAAACGCAGCAGTCCTCTGTTTCAGCTATCAAAGAGCCCCGCGAGAAGAAACTTTTACAAGGTATTCCAAAAGAACAATTGATTAGGGCCGACTTTATTGAGTTGGAAGACGCCAGTGTGGCAAAAACTCTGGGAATCCGCTGCCACGCGACATCTGATAGTTTCTTTTTCTGCCGATGGATATTTCTCTGCACACAAATTACTCCAAATAGAGGTTTTATCCCAGATAGCCAAACTGTTTGATCTAGCAGGATGGTTATCGCCGTTCATTGTTCGGGCAGAAATTTTCATGCAAGAAATTTGGCTGCGGGAGTTAAGCTAGGACCAGCCTCTTTCGACTGATCTCGTCACAAAGTGGCGTGACTTTCTTAAGGGGTATCCAACCTTAAAAGAAGTTCGTATTCCAAGATGGGTAAGATTTCATCCAGCGGCAAACCTGCAGTACCACGGGTTTTACGATGCATCGCAGAGCGCCTATGTTGCTGCCTTCTTTGTTCGCGTCGAAACGGCTGATGGCTGCTTTGAATGTGCCGCAAGCAAGACGTCAACTTTAAGGCAAAAATCACTGCCGCTGAGTTGTCTGCCGTCAAAAAGAGGCTGATTGTACACACTCAGCTCAATGAGTTTCCAGTAGAATGCAATGCCTTGGGCAAAGGGCAACTTATTCCAGTCTCCAGCACGATCTCCAATTTAAAGCCGTTTGTCGACAGCCACGGTGTCTTAAGAGCATCATCATCACCTTGTGAATCCCGTGGGACATGTCCTCTTGCACAAGTGCAGAATAAGTGACACTCCATATAGACAATTGTAGGGGATGTCCGCTTTTTCACAAGTGGAAATTTAACTTGTTCCTTATACTCATTTGTCGTATGGTCTGTCACGTGCCGGTGACACGTCCCACGTGAAATCAATTGTGAAACTCAGAATATTTCCAATGAGTTTTCACTTATATACTCATTTGCAAGTGACACGTCCCAAGTGAAATCACTTGTAAAATTACGAATTTTTCCCAAGAGTTTTCTCTTATGAAAATATAGAAATTAAAACACATACATTTTTAATAACATTTAAATTCATTTTAATTAGATCGTATTGTTAGTATTTCTGATTTTTGGTTTTGTTAGTTTGTTTTTCACGTTCGTCATCGCCTTTCTGAAACATGTGTCCGGGTCCTCAAAGTCCTTGGTCAACGCTCCTGAAAAAATGTGCGTTTTACTGTTTATTTGTATTTTTTTGGCACAACATTTCATCATCCATTTTCGGCTAACGGAACCCATTGAATACCTTCAAAATTTACGTACTTTAAACTAAGATCAATGCACAAATCTTAAACTTTATTATATTAACTTAAAGAAACGATTAAAGTAACTCTGCTGCGCACAATTAAAATGGACGCTTCCCTTTCAATCACTCAAACAGAATGCACCAAGTCTTCTTCTCACCCCTTTACTCGATTTGTTTTGTTTTCTCTTCGCTGTTGGCGCGTGCTAATGCACGCGAAAAATAATACTTCTTGAGTAAAAATACAATATAAATTTTTTTTAAATGTTAATACTAAAATGTTTTAAATATTGAAATCAATTTTAACGGAAAAATTTATTGTATTAAAAATTTATAATAAATAAACATAACATTATAAGTAAATTCAATTTACTGAATTTTACTATAAAAAAATAATTTACTTTTATAAAATAATATTACTTGTTATTTTTTCGATATACACTATATCTCCTAAAATATTAGGGCATTCACATGTCGCTGCTCCACGAAAATTTTTCCGCCAAAATGTTAGTAGCTAGCCGAACATAACAGAGAGACGCAAAAGAAATAACGGATCGGCCGAAATTTGTCTCTGAGAGCGCAGAGTGCAGGCAGATTGTAAGACAAAGAGAGGGAACGTCCAAATATCTGCCTCTCTTTGTTTCATGATCGTTTTCGTAGGCAGTCTTCTACGCTGCGCCGACTTCTCTCCTGACAACAGCGGCACAGCGTTTTAGGCACAAAAAAAAACAAAAAGCTTTTTGCCTTGAGCCATGTCACCGCGTTTCTACTGCAGAACTGAAGGCGGGTGTAAGATAACAGTACACGAGCTATCAATCTAGAGGCTACATCGGACCTGACCACTGAGAAGTTTCTGCCAGTTTTCTCGCTTTTCTCCGCACGACGTGGCTGTCCGCACCACATACATTCTGACAATGGGAAAACGTTTATTGGAGCATCCACGTCCTTTTCCAAGGACTTCATTGAAGCCACGAGGTCTTTAATCCTGTCCAAGTACAGTCTCCAAAATGAGACCTTCCACTTCAACCCTCCTGGCGCGCCTCATATGGGAGGGCTATGGGAGGCCGCTGTCAAGAGCTCTATGACACACTTCTTCAAGCAGACGGCTGGCGGAAAGTACACATTTGAAGAGTTAGCTACCCTCCTACCGAAAGTTGAGGTCTGTTTAAATTCAAGGCCTATTTCTCCAATGTCTGAAGACCCCACTGACCTCGTAGCACTTAGCCCCGGGCACTTCTTAGTCGGTGGGCCGCTCCTTTCCGTAACTGAAAGAAAACCCGATTTCCTACATCAGCCGTTTGGCTTGCGTTGGAAATAGAGTACTTAAGGGAACTCCATAAAAGGACGAAATGGCTATTTCCAACGCGAGACATTCAGACAGGGGACCTGGTGGTGCTAAAAGAGGAGAACTTACCACCAAATGAATGGCGTCTTGGGCATATTCAACTTGTGGCGGCCCTCCTTAACTCCAGTCAGCAACCGTAGCTGACCTCCAGCCAGAGATGCAGTCTACTTCGTCGAATGTCCAAACGGACCTCGCCGTGAATACGCAAGGGGTCCTCCTGAGCAGGGCGTTCATAGAGTTCTGCCACTTGGGCATAAGGTACGCAGCACGTGCCTTAATTGACTCCGGTTCCGAGGCGACCTTTATATCTGACCGGCTATTCAACCTAATTAAGTTCCCCTGTGAATCCATACAAGCTCAAGTTTCGGCAGTAAATCAAACTGTTGCTGTCCAACCTCGTAAGCGCTGTAAATTCCATCTAGGAATTAAGCCATAAATTCAAATCGAAGCTTCCGCACATGTATTACCACATTTAGCCGGAAATCTCCCATCCTATACGATTCCCGAAGGGTCGTTGAGGGACCTCCTCTCATCCAATTAGCAGATCCGTATTTCTAACAGAGTTCGCGAACTGACGTGCTCACGGAACACTCCTTGGCCAAGAGACCATATTCGGGTGGATTATCTTCCTTATCAGCACGGTTGTCTGTCACCGGAACCTCAACTAGACAGCTTCTTTACCAAGTTCTGGGAGGTGAAGGATGTTCCAGTGAAGTCGGGTAAAGAACCCAGCTCGGTGAAGATAACTTCCAGCAAACCACCACAAGGGATAAAGAAGGGAGGTATGTTGTTTCTTTGTCCCTTGAAGAACCTAACAAAATAAGCCTGGGACATTCAAGGTCCATCGCACTGATGCCATTCCTTAGGAGTGAAGTACGGTTAAGTGAAAACGCCCCCTTGGAAGAGCAGTATGACTCGCATCTTCTTCGCATCTTTTGCATGTTACCTGCGCTGGTGATGCCGACTTGTTCTTCGAGAATTTGTTTTCTTGCGCGAACGCTTCCCGCTCCTTTTCGAGTTCTTCATACTCATCTGCTAATATCATCAGCGTGTCCAGGTCCGACACTTTGTACGCCCTTAGGAAGATCCTTAGACTGGGGGTGCAGTTTAGTTAGGGTACCTTCCGCGGAATAATTAAGTGGCCTCACCCTCATCTGCATGCCGATCATGTAGTCTTTGAACGACTCGCTGAAGCCCTGCTTCCGTTGGCTGACCTGATCCGCCATCCTGGTGAAGAAGTCTCTCGGCAGAAAGTATGTGTGGAAACTATCTATAAACACCGCCCAGGTTTTTCATTGATTGTTGTTGGCGATAAACCACTTCAAAGCCTTTCCCTTAAGAAATTCCGGCATCGCTCGGGGAATCATGTCCACTGGACCATTCCACCTGCTCCAGGATCTCGAACGGTTTTTCCGCCCCGTCGAACCTGAACGACCATACGCGGACCTGTTTGGCGATCCTTGCATAGTCTGACTGACTGGGTCTTGAGATCAGCGCTGTTATCGCTTTAACTCAGCCCAGATGTCGACGAGTTGTGGGTCATTATCCGTTTCTGAGTAATATTCGGATAATGCCTTTCTCATGTCTTCTAATCTGGCGTCCAGGGTGACATTAAGCTTCTGTGCGACATTGGCGAAGTCGTCCTTTTTAAGCCGGTAGATCCACTTCTTTCCCATTCTGTTTAAGTTGCTTTCACTGCTGGGACAATCACGTTGGACGCCAGATGTAACGATCGTCCCACCAAATTTATATAAACGTGACCGCCCTGTAGCTTAGTGAGAAAGCACAGAATTCACGGTTTCGTAGTGGGTTAATTGCTCGGATCAGCCGTACGGGCTTTACTTCGCTTCCACGCCTAGTGTAAACGAACGTTCCACCCTAGCCTCACCCTTCTGCTTATTGTCCGGGACGTTTTCGCGTGGTTCGCTCTGTGTTGCGTGGCTGTCTTGATGTGGTGACTGGCTTGCTGCTGATGCTATCTTGCGCACTGCTCCTGGCGGTGCTGGCTGCGCGGCTGGCCAAAGCGTGGCTTTTGGTACTCGGGGTTCGGACACGCCGCTCTGGGACTTTGCAAGTCGAAACCGTAGGGCTCTCCTGAACAACTCCACTCGAGATTGCACCGATCGACCGCTCTCCTTTCTGGCTGGTTGTACTTGGGATTCGGACACGCCGCTCCGGGATCTCGCAAGTCGAAACCGTAGGGCTCTCCTGGACAACTCCACTCGAGACCGTACCGATCGACCGCTCTCCCTTCTGGCTTGTTATACTCGTTATTCTCCAGGCGTAACGCCAGGACTTTGTTGATAGTGTTAAACCGACCATCTTGACCTAGCCGAGTGATGCCATCTGGACCTCAACTACCTGCGTCTCAATTCGGAGATTCCTGTTATCCCAATCCCAAACGTCTCGACGTAGAAATCTTGCTCCTCGTAGGCTCCCACTGCGCTGCTTTTCCGACGACTCGACTCCCTTGTAGATTATCTGGTTGATTTACTGTTCAATTTGGTATCTGATTGATCTTGACGGTTTGAATCCTCGTGATCGAGGAGCGCTCTGCGGCCTTATATAGGGCCTTCGGGAACCGTTATTTCCCTTTTGCGCATGGCCCGCTGAATCTCTCCACTCCGGGTCCAAAGTCCGTGACTCCTGGTTGATCCACTTGTCCTTCACGTGCCTCTTCCAACCGATGTTCTGCCCACTGCTGTGCTCCCCACATGGCACTCTTGCTCTGCCCGGCAAGTCTCCATTCTCTCGCTCTCCATCCTTGGTCTCCAAACTCTCTCGCTCTCCATCCTTGGTCTCTAAACTCTCTCGTTCTCCATCCTCTCCTTGCCGCGCCGTTACTACGCCAGTTCGCCGCGTATCTAGTAAGCGGCCGGCCATCTGCTGCTGCTGCTGCTTATATTTGTGGGAAGTTATTCAACTCCTCAAAAGTTATTCAGGAGTATTTAGATTTAGGTCATATGCACCTAGTCTCTCCAAATAACGAGTCCATCAATTTTTACTTGCCACACCAGGCGGTTTTCAAGCCAGACAGTACCACCACAAAGGTTCGCGTCGTGCTTAACGCCTCCAATAAATCGTCAAGCGGGTACAGCTTAAATGATACCCTTCATACAGGTCCGGTACTGCGATCTGATTTGATCAGGCAGATCCTCAAACGTCATTTTTTTAAATACGTCATCAATGCTGACATCACCCAGATGTTTCGGCAGATTCTCGTCCATTCCGATCATACACGTTTCCAATGAATCCTGTTCTGCGATTATGAACTCGGCACTGTAACTGTGCCCCCTTTCTGGCCATGCGAGTGCTTCAACAACTGGCCCAGGACGTACGTGAATATCCTTTGGCAAGTGACATAATTTCTAACTTTATGTATGTCGATGATGTTCCAGCTGGCAACCAAACGCAGCAGTCCTCTGTTTCAGCTATCAAAGAGCCCCGCGAGAAGAAACTTTTACAAGGTATTCCAAAAGAACAATTGATTAGGGCCGACTTTATTGAGTTGGAAGACGCCAGTGTGGCAAAAACTCTGGGAATCCGCTGCCACGCGACATCTGATAGTTTCTTTTTCTGCCGATGGATATTTCTCTGCACACAAATTACTCCAAATAGAGGTTTTATCCCAGATAGCCAAACTGTTTGATCTAGCAGGATGGTTATCGCCGTTCATTGTTCGGGCAGAAATTTTCATGCAAGAAATTTGGCTGCGGGAGTTAAGCTAGGACCAGCCTCTTTCGACTGATCTCGTCACAAAGTGGCGTGACTTTCTTAAGGGGTATCCAACCTTAAAAGAAGTTCGTATTCCAAGATGGGTAAGATTTCATCCAGCGGCAAACCTGCAGTACCACGGGTTTTACGATGCATCGCAGAGCGCCTATGTTGCTGCCTTCTTTGTTCGCGTCGAAACGGCTGATGGCTGCTTTGAATGTGCCGCAAGCAAGACGTCAACTTTAAGGCAAAAATCACTGCCGCTGAGTTGTCTGCCGTCAAAAAGAGGCTGATTGTACACACTCAGCTCAATGAGTTTCCAGTAGAATGCAATGCCTTGGGCAAAGGGCAACTTATTCCAGTCTCCAGCACGATCTCCAATTTAAAGCCGTTTGTCGACAGCCACGGTGTCTTAAGAGCATCATCATCACCTTGTGAATCCCGTGGGACATGTCCTCTTGCACAAGTGCAGAATAAGTGACACTCCATATAGACAATTGTAGGGGATGTCCGCTTTTTCACAAGTGGAAATTTAACTTGTTCCTTATACTCATTTGTCGTATGGTCTGTCACGTGCCGGTGACACGTCCCACGTGAAATCAATTGTGAAACTCAGAATATTTCCAATGAGTTTTCACTTATATACTCATTTGCAAGTGACACGTCCCAAGTGAAATCACTTGTAAAATTACGAATTTTTCCCAAGAGTTTTCTCTTATGAAAATATAGAAATTAAAACACATACATTTTTAATAACATTTAAATTCATTTTAATTAGATCGTATTGTTAGTATTTCTGATTTTTGGTTTTGTTAGTTTGTTTTTCACGTTCGTCATCGCCTTTCTGAAACATGTGTCCGGGTCCTCAAAGTCCTTGGTCAACGCTCCTGAAAAAATGTGCGTTTTACTGTTTATTTGTATTTTTTTGGCACAACATTTCATCATCCATTTTCGGCTAACGGAACCCATTGAATACCTTCAAAATTTACGTACTTTAAACTAAGATCAATGCACAAATCTTAAACTTTATTATATTAACTTAAAGAAACGATTAAAGTAACTCTGCTGCGCACAATTAAAATGGACGCTTCCCTTTCAATCACTCAAACAGAATGCACCAAGTCTTCTTCTCACCCCTTTACTCGATTTGTTTTGTTTTCTCTTCGCTGTTGGCGCGTGCTAATGCACGCGAAAAATAATACTTCTTGAGTAAAAATACAATATAAATTTTTTTTAAATGTTAATACTAAAATGTTTTAAATATTGAAATCAATTTTAACGGAAAAATTTATTGTATTAAAAATTTATAATAAGTAAACATAACATTATAAGTAAATTCAATTTACTGAATTTTACTATAAAAAAATAATTTACTTTTATAAAATAATATTACTTGTTATTTTTTCGATATACACTATATCTCCTAAAATATTAGGGCATTCACATGTCGCTGCTCCACGAAAATTTTTCCGCCAAAATGTTAGTAGCTAGCCGAACATAACAGAGAGACGCAAAAGAAATAACGGATCGGCCGAAATTTGTCTCTGAGAGCGCAGAGTGCAGGCAGATTGTAAGACAAAGAGAGGGAACGTCCAAATATCTGCCTCTCTTTGTTTCATGATCGTTTTCGTAGGCAGTCTTCTACGCTGCGCCGACTTCTCTCCTGACAACAGCGGCACAGCGTTTTAGGCACAAAAAAAAACAAAAAGCTTTTTGCCTTGAGCCATGTCACCGCGTTTCTACTGCAGAACTGAAGGCGGGTGTAAGATAACAGTACACGAGCTATCAATCTAGAGGCTACATCGGACCTGACCACTGAGAAGTTTCTGCCAGTTTTCTCGCTTTTCTCCGCACGACGTGGCTGTCCGCACCACATACATTCTGACAATGGGAAAACGTTTATTGGAGCATCCACGTCCTTTTCCAAGGACTTCATTGAAGCCACGAGGTCTTTAATCCTGTCCAAGTACAGTCTCCAAAATGAGACCTTCCACTTCAACCCTCCTGGCGCGCCTCATATGGGAGGGCTATGGGAGGCCGCTGTCAAGAGCTCTATGACACACTTCTTCAAGCAGACGGCTGGCGGAAAGTACACATTTGAAGAGTTAGCTACCCTCCTACCGAAAGTTGAGGTCTGTTTAAATTCAAGGCCTATTTCTCCAATGTCTGAAGACCCCACTGACCTCGTAGCACTTAGCCCCGGGCACTTCTTAGTCGGTGGGCCGCTCCTTTCCGTAACTGAAAGAAAACCCGATTTCCTACATCAGCCGTTTGGCTTGCGTTGGAAATAGAGTACTTAAGGGAACTCCATAAAAGGACGAAATGGCTATTTCCAACGCGAGACATTCAGACAGGGGACCTGGTGGTGCTAAAAGAGGAGAACTTACCACCAAATGAATGGCGTCTTGGGCATATTCAACTTGTGGCGGCCCTCCTTAACTCCAGTCAGCAACCGTAGCTGACCTCCAGCCAGAGATGCAGTCTACTTCGTCGAATGTCCAAACGGACCTCGCCGTGAATACGCAAGGGGTCCTCCTGAGCACGGCGTTCATAGAGATCTGCCACTTGGGCATAAGGTACGCAGCACGTGCCTTAATTGACTCCGGTTCCGAGGCGACCTTTATATCTGAGCGGCTATTCAACCTAATTAAGTTCCCCTGTGAATCCATACAAGCTCAAGTTTCGGCAGTAAATCAAACTGTTGCTGTCCAACCTCGTAAGCGCTGTAAATTCCATCTAGGAATTAAGCCATAAATTCAAATCGAAGCTTCCGCACATGTATTACCACATTTAGCCGGAAATCTCCCATCCTATACGATTCCCGAAGGGTCGTTGAGGGACCTCCTCTCATCCAATTAGCAGATCCGTATTTCTAACAGAGTTCGCGAACTGACGTGCTCACGGAACACTCCTTGGCCAAGAGACCATATTCGGGTGGATTATCTTCCTTATCAGCACGGTTGTCTGTCACCGGAACCTCAACTAGACAGCTTCTTTACCAAGTTCTGGGAGGTGAAGGATGTTCCAGTGAAGTCGGGTAAAGAACCCAGCTCGGTGAAGATAACTTCCAGCAAACCACCACAAGGGATAAAGAAGGGAGGTATGTTGTTTCTTTGTCCCTTGAAGAACCTAACAAAATAAACCTGGGACATTCAAGGTCCATCGCACTGATGCCATTCCTTAGGAGTGAAGTACGGTTAAGTGAAAACGCCCCCTTGGAAGAGCAGTATGACTCGCATCTTCTTCGCATCTTTTGCATGTTACCTGCGCTGGTGATGCCGACTTGTTCTTCGAGAATTTGTTTTCTTGCGCGAACGCTTCCCGCTCCTTTTCGAGTTCTTCATACTCATCTGCTAATATCATCAGCGTGTCCAGGTCCGACACTTTGTACGCCCTTAGGAAGATCCTTAGACTGGGGGTGCAGTTTAGTTAGGGTACCTTCCGCGGAATAATTAAGTGGCCTCACCCTCATCTGCATGCCGATCATGTAGTCTTTGAACGACTCGCTGAAGCCCTGCTTCCGTTGGCTGACCTGATCCGCCATCCTGGTGAAGAAGTCTCTCGGCAGAAAGTATGTGTGGAAACTATCTATAAACACCGCCCAGGTTTTTCATTGATTGTTGTTGGCGATAAACCACTTCAAAGCCTTTCCCTTAAGAAATTCCGGCATCGCTCGGGGAATCATGTCCACTGGACCATTCCACCTGCTCCAGGATCTCGAACGGTTTTTCCGCCCCGTCGAACCTGAACGACCATACGCGGACCTGTTTGGCGATCCTTGCATAGTCTGACTGACTGGGTCTTGAGATCAGCGCTGTTATCGCTTTAACTCAGCCCAGATGTCGACGAGTTGTGGGTCATTATCCGTTTCTGAGTAATATTCGGATAATGCCTTTCTCATGTCTTCTAATCTGGCGTCCAGGGTGACATTAAGCTTCTGTGCGACATTGGCGAAGTCGTCCTTTTTAAGCCGGTAGATCCACTTCTTTCCCATTCTGTTTAAGTTGCTTTCACTGCTGGGACAATCACGTTGGACGCCAGATGTAACGATCGTCCCACCAAATTTATATAAACGTGACCGCCCTGTAGCTTAGTGAGAAAGCACAGAATTCACGGTTTCGTAGTGGGTTTATTGCTCGTGACGACTCGGACTCGCGAGGGGGATCAGCCGTACGGGCTTTACTTCGCTTCCACGCCTAGTGTAAACGAACGTTCCACCCTAGCCTCACCCTTCTGCTTATTGTCCGGGACGTTTTCGCGTGGTTCGCTCTGTGTTGCGTGGCTGTCTTGATGTGGTGACTGGCTTGCTGCTGATGCTATCTTGCGCACTGCTCCTGGCGGTGCTGGCTGCGCGGCTGGACAAAGCGTGGCTTTTGGTACTCGGGGTTCGGACACGCCGCTCTGGGACTTTGCAAGTCGAAACCGTAGGGCTCTCCTGAACAACTCCACTCGAGATTGCACCGATCGACCGCTCTCCTTTCTGGCTTGTTGTACTTGGGATTCGGACACGCCGCTCCGGGATCTCGCAAGTCGAAACCGTAGGGCTCTCCTGGACAACTCCACTCGAGACCGTACCGATCGACCGCTCTCCCTTCTGGCTTGTTATACTCGTTATTCTCCAGGCGTAACGCCAGGACTTTGTTGATAGGGTTAAACCGACCATCTTGACCTAGCCGAGTGATGCCATCTGGACCTCAACTACCTGCGTCTCAATTCGGAGATTCCTGTTATCCCAATCCCAAACGTCTCGACGTAGAAATCTTGCTCCTCGTAGGCTCCCACTGCGCTGCTTTTCCGACGACTCGACTCCCTTGTAGATTATCTGGTTGATTTACTGTTCAATTTGGTATCTGATTGATCTTGACGGTTTGAATCCTCGTGATCGAGGAGCGCTCTGCGGCCTTATATAGGGCCTTCGGGAACCGTTATTTCCCTTTTGCGCATGGCCTGCTGAATCTCTCCACTCCGGGTCCAAAGTCCGTGACTCCTGGTTGATCCACTTGTCCTTCACGTACCTCTTCCAACCGATGTTCTGCCCACTGCTGTGCTCCCCACATGGCACTCTTGCTCTGCCCGGCAAGTCTCCATTCTCTCGCTCTCCATCCTTGGTCTCCAAACTCTCTCGCTCTCCATCCTTGGTCTCTAAACTCTCTCGTTCTCCATCCTCTCCTTGCCGCGCCGTTACTACGCCAGTTCGCCGCGTATCTAGTAAGCGGCCGGCCATCTGCTGCTGCTGCTGCTTATATTTGTGGGAAGTTATTCAACTCCTCAAAAGTTATTCAGGAGTATTTAGATTTAGGTCATATGCACCTAGTCTCTCCAAATAACGAGTCCATCAATTTTTACTTGCCACACCAGGCGGTTTTCAAGCCAGACAGTACCACCACAAAGGTTCGCGTCGTGCTTAACGCCTCCAATAAATCGTCAAGCGGGTACAGCTTAAATGATACCCTTCATACAGGTCCGGTACTGCGATCTGATTTGATCAGGCAGATCCTCAAACGTCATTTTTTTAAATACGTCATCAATGCTGACATCACCAAGATGTTTCGGCAGATTCTCGTCCATTCCGATCATACACGTTTCCAATGAATCCTGTTCTGCGATTATGAACTCGGCACTGTAACTGTGCCCCCTTTCTGGCCATGCGAGTGCTTCAACAACTGGCCCAGGACGTACGTGAATATCCTTTGGCAAGTGACATAATTTCTAACTTTATGTATGTCGATGATGTTCCAGCTGGCAACCAAACGCAGCAGTCCTCTGTTTCAGCTATCAAAGAGCCCCGCGAGAAGAAACTTTTACAAGGTATTCCAAAAGAACAATTGATTAGGGCCGACTTTATTGAGTTGGAAGACGCCAGTGTGGCAAAAACTCTGGGAATCCGCTGCCACGCGACATCTGATAGTTTCTTTTTCTGCCGATGGATATTTCTCTGCACACAAATTACTCCAAATAGAGGTTTTATCCCAGATAGCCAAACTGTTTGATCTAGCAGGATGGTTATCGCCGTTCATTGTTCGGGCAGAAATTTTCATGCAAGAAATTTGGCTGCGGGAGTTAAGCTAGGACCAGCCTCTTTCGACTGATCTCGTCACAAAGTGGCGTGACTTTCTTAAGGGGTATCCAACCTTAAATGAAGTTCGTATTCCAAGATGGGTAAGATTTCATCCAGCGGCAAACCTGCAGTACCACGGGTTTTACGATGCATCGCAGAGCGCCTATGTTGCTGCCTTCTTTGTTCGCGTCGAAACGGCTGATGGCTGCTTTGAATGTGCCGCAAGCAAGACGTCAACTTTAAGGCAAAAATCACTGCCGCTGAGTTGTCTGCCGTCAAAAAGAGGCTGATTGTACACACTCAGCTCAATGAGTTTCCAGTAGAATGCAATGCCTTGGGCAAAGGGCAACTTATTCCAGTCTCCAGCACGATCTCCAATTTAAAGCCGTTTGTCGACAGCCACGGTGTCTTAAGAGCATCATCATCACCTTGTGAATCCCGTGGGACATGTCCTCTTGCACAAGTGCAGAATAAGTGACACTCCATATAGACAATTGTAGGGGATGTCCGCTTTTTCACAAGTGGAAATTTAACTTGTTCCTTATACTCATTTGTCGTATGGTCTGTCACGTGCCGGTGACACGTCCCACGTGAAATCAATTGTGAAACTCAGAATATTTCCAATGAGTTTTCACTTATATACTCATTTGCAAGTGACACGTCCCAAGTGAAATCACTTGTAAAATTACGAATTTTTCCCAAGAGTTTTCTCTTATGAAAATATAGAAATTAAAACACATACATTTTTAATAACATTTAAATTCATTTTAATTAGATCGTATTGTTAGTATTTCTGATTTTTGGTTTTGTTAGTTTGTTTTTCACGTTCGTCATCGCCTTTCTGAAACATGTGTCCGGGTCCTCAAAGTCCTTGGTCAACGCTCCTGAAAAAATGTGCGTTTTACTGTTTATTTGTATTTTTTTGGCACAACATTTCATCATCCATTTTCGGCTAACGGAACCCATTGAATACCTTCAAAATTTACGTACTTTAAACTAAGATCAATGCACAAATCTTAAACTTTATTATATTAACTTAAAGAAACGATTAAAGTAACTCTGCTGCGCACAATTAAAATGGACGCTTCCCTTTCAATCACTCAAACAGAATGCACCAAGTCTTCTTCTCACCCCTTTACTCGATTTGTTTTGTTTTCTCTTCGCTGTTGGCGCGTGCTAATGCACGCGAAAAATAATACTTCTTGAGTAAAAATACAATATAAATTTTTTTTAAATGTTAATACTAAAATGTTTTAAATATTGAAATCAATTTTAACGGAAAAATTTATTGTATTAAAAATTTATAATAAGTAAACATAACATTATAAGTAAATTCAATTTACTGAATTTTACTATAAAAAAATAATTTACTTTTATAAAATAATATTACTTGTTATTTTTTCGATATACACTATATCTCCTAAAATATTAGGGCATTCACATGTCGCTGCTCCACGAAAATTTTTCCGCCAAAATGTTAGTAGCTAGCCGAACATAACAGAGAGACGCAAAAGAAATAACGGATCGGCCGAAATTTGTCTCTGAGAGCGCAGAGTGCAGGCAGATTGTAAGACAAAGAGAGGGAACGTCCAAATATCTGCCTCTCTTTGTTTCATGATCGTTTTCGTAGGCAGTCTTCTACGCTGCGCCGACTTCTCTCCTGACAACAGCGGCACAGCGTTTTAGGCACAAAAAAAAACAAAAAGCTTTTTGCCTTGAGCCATGTCACCGCGTTTCTACTGCAGAACTGAAGGCGGGTGTAAGATAACAGTACACGAGCTATCAATCTAGAGGCTACATCGGACCTGACCACTGAGAAGTTTCTGCCAGTTTTCTCGCTTTTCTCCGCACGACGTGGCTGTCCGCACCACATACATTCTGACAATGGGAAAACGTTTATTGGAGCATCCACGTCCTTTTCCAAGGACTTCATTGAAGCCACGAGGTCTTTAATCCTGTCCAAGTACAGTCTCCAAAATGAGACCTTCCACTTCAACCCTCCTGGCGCGCCTCATATGGGAGGGCTATGGGAGGCCGCTGTCAAGAGCTCTATGACACACTTCTTCAAGCAGACGGCTGGCGGAAAGTACACATTTGAAGAGTTAGCTACCCTCCTACCGAAAGTTGAGGTCTGTTTAAATTCAAGGCCTATTTCTCCAATGTCTGAAGACCCCACTGACCTCGTAGCACTTAGCCCCGGGCACTTCTTAGTCGGTGGGCCGCTCCTTTCCGTAACTGAAAGAAAACCCGATTTCCTACATCAGCCGTTTGGCTTGCGTTGGAAATAGAGTACTTAAGGGAACTCCATAAAAGGACGAAATGGCTATTTCCAACGCGAGACATTCAGACAGGGGACCTGGTGGTGCTAAAAGAGGAGAACTTACCACCAAATGAATGGCGTCTTGGGCATATTCAACTTGTGTGCCCAGGCGCGGATGACAGGATCCGAGTGGCAGATGTTCTTACCGCACATGACATCATTCGACGACCAATCGCGAAGATGAACCGCCTTCCGATGGATGCCTCCAACTTCGAGTGATTCTGTCTTCCTTTTTTTTTCCAGAATTAGCGACTCACAGACAGTCTTACTAGTCGTAAGTTCATGTCATCATGTGTCGTCAGTCCTCATACATGTCACGATCATACGCATCATCCATAACACTTAACCTTTGTTTACTCGCTCCCACAGATTGTTGACGATGGCGCCAACGACAACCCAGCACGCTCGGTGACGCATAACTAACGGGTACAGCTGCCGCGTTTGCCGAGGGGTGCACGCGCTAGGGAAATACCAACGGTTCCTCCGGTTCCCGGTTCTGAAGCGGCTCCGCGTGGTCCTAATAAATCAATATTGTGGGAACTGCCTTCCTCATGAGCATTCGGGCCAATCCTGCCGCAGTAATGTCAAGTGTCACAACACCCTCTTGCACTTCCAAGAGCCCACATCGCCACGCCACGTCGCGACCCCGACAGCAGCAACAGACACCGTCGTCGACGACCTCTCTTCGCTCAACCTCACCGAAGGAGATATCCCCGACCCGAAGCCCTGCTACGGGCCCATTGTGCGCCGCTATCCGGCAGCGCACGAGTGTGAGCATCTTGCCAACTGCGTCCATTTTGGAGGGGTCTGATGAGAAACGGTTTGACGTCCGAGCTTTGGTGGATCCTTACTGCGCCGTGAGTCGCAATCACGCATCCTTGGCAAAGGCTCTCAACCTTTTCGTCACCCGCGTGGCCGATAGGCGGGCTTGCATAACCGAGATCCGCTCAAAGTCGTCGATTATGACCCGACAATTGCTAATGCTGGTTGATGACCAGATGCACCACCGAACTCCGGTCAAGCCCCTGGATCTGAAGGTCCGGGATGGCTTTCCAGACATCACTTTGGCTGATGATAGATGGTTCCACCATTCCTTAGTATCGGCTGTTTTGGGAGCTGACGTATACGCGGAATTAATTCTGCCGGGTATACGCCCGAGTCAAAATGGATATCCCATGGCGCAATGCTTAGCCTGGGCTTCTTTCGGGCACTTGGCTCCTCTCCTGATACGCCATTCTCCCCCTTGCGAAGGGGAATGTTCATGTCGAACAAGGCAGAGTGCAAAATCGCTGTGTTGGCATTACTGGTCAATGTTTCCGAACCGGTTATAAACCGCTCTCTCTGTTCCTAGTATACCCGACAGACTAAGCTCACGCCATGTTTGACAATTCAAGAATAAAAAGTGAAACACAAAGCACGGAAGCTCAACCCTTATTTTTTTTTTTTTTTTGGGAAAAACTTGGAAAATTCTTGGCACATTTTGAATTTTTAAGTACTTGCACAAGTCATTTATAATTAAAGTTAAGTTTAGTTTCCATGTCCTCAATATAAAAAATCATAAATTAGCTTTAGCGACAGTAATTGCACTTTTATTTTGTATGGGCAACTAAGCATTTTGTTAAATCACATATAAGTGTGACTGCATATTCTTTATCGTTTTCCATTTTAGGTAGTGGACCAATAGTGTCTACTATCACGTCGAAGGCATTGAGGAATGTCTGTTATTGTTAAACGTGTCTTTGTATGTTTCGTTACTTTAGATTTTTGCCATGTTTGACATTTTTGTACGCACTCCCTTATAAACCGGGTCAAACCATTCCAGTAATAATGTCTTTTGACCTTCTCCTCCTTGACCTCCTTGTATTGGATAATTAGGAATGTACATAATAAAGCTTTCTTTTCATTTCCTTCAGGGTCACCGGGTTGAGTAGCGCTACTCTCAATGATTTTAATGTTTTGTTGCCCATTTGTTTCAAATTATCAATGGAAACATGTTCAATGATATTTTCCCATGGTGCCACTTTCAGTTGGCTGATTTTATGTATACCGCCTTGCATTTCAGGCCTTTGGGATAATTGACCTAAGTCGAGAATTCCATTAGCATATAAATCTCGAATCTTGTAGTAATTTTCCTTCCATGTTTGAAAGAACATATCGAATTTTTAACATGCAAGGTCACTAATTTTTTTTCTTCGGAATTGTTATTGAAATCATCTACGTTGGGACTTCAAGCTTCCTTACATTGCCAGGGTTCCCCACCAAGCAGTGCGATCGCCCTCTCAGTACCTCATGCTGCCACCTCCCATACAAATTCCTACTATAGGTTCCACCCTTCTATATAAATTTCTTGTATAGGTTCCTTGGCCCCGATTGAGGTTTTACCCCGGCCAGAGAACTACGTGAAAAGTGGCGCCCGAAGAGGGACCTGATAGGGAGAAAGACCAGGAAAATTACCACCTGTATGGGAGTGCGTAGCCCCAGGAATGACATAACTTAAAGGTTCCGCGAAAACAATCGAAAACTAGAACAAAAGTACCCCGACCGTGGAAAATAACCTCAACGATCTAGTGAACGCTCTTGGTATCAAGCCCACGAGCTTACTCGTGATCCGTACAGTCCACGCGATCGAGTGTCTGTGAAAATACAAACATATAGCCCAAGAAGTCCAGTAAAGACTCAAACTAACGAAGACCTTATTCCAAGACAAGAACACATCAAAGACACGCTGCAACCATGGACCCCGACCATAAAATTTCCGGTGATTCCGTTCACCGCTTGCTTAAAAATCCTGGGGTCCCCTCGCGGTGTATTTATTCCCGCTTGAAGGCCGAATTACTAGCCTTTGCTGACGAATTCGAGTTTTCCGCCGAAGGAGTCGTCGACGATTTGCTGCGAAACTTTGTCACCCTAGTTAGGGACTCTGAACAAACCCCTGACGTGTGGGCTCGACTAGCCGACCTAGGAAGGCAATTTACCTCACGTGCCCCGCGCCCTGTACCTTTGGGGGAAGACAAGCCTGGCCTTTGCGGCCCCGCCGCGAACATAAGCGCCAGATCAAGCCCCGGCGTCTCCTCCGTAGGCCGGTCTCGAACCACCCCGGAACCGCCGCGAGGTGGTTTGCGTCCACAAACGAATTCGTGAATGGGGCCTCCAATTCGATGGGTATTCAGACCCCTTAGCCTTCATCGAGCAGGTCGAAGGCTGGGCCTTATCATACGGGATCGACCTAGAACTCCTTCCTCGAGCCATGGCAGAGCTGCTGACAAGCAGAGCGGACAAGTGGTTCTAAACAAGCCGCCTCTAAGGGGCTGACTGGATCACATTTCGGCACGAATTCCTCGAGTTTTTCCTTCCACCCCGATACCTCCAGCGCTTGGACGACCAGATTCGGAGTCGTGAGCAACAGGAAGGGGAAAAGTTTAAAGACTTTATGCTAGATCTTCGAGTTCTCATGTGCCATGCTTGATACAACGAAACCCAAGAGCTGGATAGGTTACACGAAAATGTCGCGCCAGAATACCAGATGTATATCCGACGTAGCGAGTTGCGGACCATTGGGGAACTGCCTCAGTAGGCCACTGAGTTCGAGGCCGTCCAGAAGCGGAGCCTCGGGAGAAACAACTATAGCCACGCATCTAAAAATGCGACAGCTTACCGCCCACCCTGACAGGGTCGGACTCAACCTGCGTTCGCTGAGAGAATTCCCCAAGAAAATTCACCACGCGTACACCAGAACCCAAAGCTGCCCCGCTAGCTGGGGTTAACCGTGTGACCGCATCCGACCGTCGACTCGACGTGCCGGATGCTTACCGAAACTCCGGAGCACCGGGACATTACAGCCGCGATTGCCGGAATCCACGACAGTACTTCTGTTGGGACTGCGGACGACGAGACGTCCGGACCGTCGAATGTTGTCGACGCTCACAACCGGGAAACGGGATGGGTCCCCTCGACCGGCGGAGTCCGTCGGGACCCAATCCACCAGAGAACCACCAGTAACCGCACCGCTTAGGATAGAGAGAGGAAGGATCGCCGCTGAGGTCGACCTTGGCGGACACGTGCGTTTAGCCACCATCGACACCGGGGCATCTAGGAGTTTCATTAGCCAGGACATCGCCGACTTAGTCGGTCAGCCACACCAGTTTAGGGAGATCGGCACCCAGATAAATCTCGCTGACACGTCTCGAGTCGAAGTAACGAGGTTACTCATTGCGGACGTGATGCTGGCCCGGAAGTCAATTCAGGTTCCCCTTCTAGTAATGCCCGCCATGCTGGAGCCTTTAATTCTAGGTGTGGATTTTCTCGTTTCCATCGGCGCTACCCTCCGATGTGGTACGGCAAGCCTCACGCTGTCTCGATGAAGACCCAAAGAACGTGAGACGATCAGACATAATGAACCGGAGCACGACAACCAAGGCAATCAATCGGAACCACAACCTCGACCCCGACCACGAAGACCAGGACATCGAACATGACATCAACGGAACCTCGGCTAGGCATAGCCAATCATGACATAGGACCACAGAATGACAGGGGTTCCAATGCGCCCGAAGAGCCGCACAGAGTACATGAAATGCATAACGCAGCAACACGCAAGAAAAACGACGAGAACAACAACACAGGAGGAAACATCAGAATATCAACAGAGAACGACGAAGCCAGAATAGCTAAGAACAACAACACAGGAGGAAACATTAGAATATCAACAGAGCACGACGAAGCCAGAATGGCTAAGAACAACGACAGGGAGCATCCGAAAAATCACAACCAGGAGAAAAACGCTGAGAATTCACGAGGGATACCCGACATGGACACCGAGACCCAGGGGTATCAAATAATCAATCAGGAGTACAAGGAAAGCCTCTGCGAGACTAATCCGCAGGTCCAAGCGGTCCTTAGCGAACAGGTAACACAATTTGAAGGAATATCGGGATTAGCAAACATAGCGGAGCACCGGATCACCATGAGGGACGACCGGCCGATTAAACAACGCTATTTCCCAAAGAACCCTGCCATGCAGCGGATCATAGACGAGCAAGTGGACGCGTTGCTGGAGCAGGGATGTATCGAACCGTCGCGTAGCCCGGAAAAAACCGGCCAGTGGCGCATGTGCGTGGACTACCGACAACTAAACGTAAAATCCATCCCGGACGCATATCCGTTGCCGCGTTAACCACATCTTAGAGCGACTGAGAAACGCAAAATACATTTCGACCCTGGATCATGCCTTTCGGTTTGCATTCGGCCCCGGCAACATTTTAGCGCGCTCTAGATAGCGTGATCAGGCCAGACCTCGACCCATACACGTTCGCCTACCTCGATGACATTATTGTCATCGGAGCCAGCCTAGGAGAACACATGGACAATCTGCGCAAAGTCTTTGAACAATTGAGAAGAGCAAACCTGCGCATTAACCATGAAAAGTGCTCATTCTTTAAGAGAAAACTGGCCTACCTCGTACATGTGATCAGTGACCAGGGCATCCACACCGATCCGGACAAGGTAGCCGCCGTACGAAACCTGGGCCCTCCCACGAGCTTCAGGAGCTGAGGAGATGCCTCGGGATGGCCTCATGGTACCGGCGATTCGTGACCAACTTCGCCTCAATGGTCCAGCCCATGACGAACCTGCTGAGGAAGAACCAACGGTGGAAGTGGGAGCCGATGCAACAAAGTGCCTTCGATCTCCTGAAAAATTTACTGACAGACGCACCCGAACTGGCATGCCCAGATTTCTCCGTCAAGATGCCACTCCAGACTGACGCCAGCAACTACGGACTCGGGGGAGTACTAACCCAGGAGATCGACGGCCAGGAACGAGTTATTGCCTACGTCAGCCGCAAGCTCGATGCCGCGGAGCTGAATTATTCACTCACGGAAAAAGAGTGCTTGGCCATTGTCTGGGGAATACGCAAATTGCGATGCTACCTCGAAGGCTATAGGTTCGACGTAATCACCGACATCCTGGCTCTGAAAAGGCTTGACCAAATAGAAAACCTAACCGGAAGGATTGCCAGATGGGCCTTAGAACTCCAGCAATATCAATACGACGTACATTACCGCCGAGGGAAGTATAACGTAGTAGCCGACGCTCTATCCCGACAGCCTCTGGAGCACTTACAGAGAATTACGCAAGGCGAGCACCAGTGCAAGTGGCTGCAACGAAAGATGAAGGACGTTCGGGACGACCCACAGAAGTTCCCCGACTTCATCATTGAAAACGGAGAACTACATCGACACCTCGCCCATCGTCCAGATGACCAGGACTACGTACAGTGGAAGCTGTGCGTAGCAGCCGAACATCGAGCTCGAATCCTACACGAATGCCATGATGCACCCACAACCGGACATCTTGGCGTTAGGAAGACCATCATCAGAATCTCGCAGAAGTACTACTGGCCAGGGATGTTTCGCGATGAGCGACGATACGTACGTCAATGTATAACGTAACAGAAATACAAGTCAGAACAGCGAAAACAAGCTGGAAAGATGCTAACGAGACAGGTCAGCAAACCCTTTGGCATACTGTGTGCGGGTTTCGTCGGACCGCTGCCCCGCTCCAAAGAGGGGAGTACCGCACTCCTCGTCTTTTTCGACACCTTCACCAAGTGGGTCGAGCTGATACCTCTACGAAAGGCAACAACGGCGACTCTGATACGAGCCCTCCGCGAACGGCTCATCATCCACTTCGGAGCCCCAAAAAATCTGGTGTGCGATAACGGTTCACAGTTCACCAGCAAGGCGTTGAAGGACTTCCTTAAGAAAACGGAACTGAAACCCCAATTCGCCGCCCCATACTGCCCACGAGAGAGTCCGACCGAGCGCGCGAATCGCACAGTCAACACGATGATCGCCCAGTACGTGAAGAATGGACAGAACACCTGGGACAGTTTGCTACCAGAACTGTCACTCACAATCAACACAAGTGTCTCGAACATCGAATCGACCGGGTGTAGCCCAGCCTTTCTCCTACAAGCTCGAGAACCACGGCTACCCGGATCCTGGTACGACAGCGTGACCCCCGGAACAGCAACATCGCCCCAGAGCCCATCGGAGCGCTTGAAGGAGGTCTTTCAGATCGTGCGAAACAACCTACAAAAAGCCAGCCTGGAAGCCCGAAATGGGATCACTGGTCCTCGTACGGCAACACCATCTGTCTAAAGCAATAGAAGGGTTCGTAGCGAAGCTCGCGCTGAAGTTTGACGAACCGTATAAAGTGGTCGCTTTCCCTTCGCCTAACGTCGTCCGAATCCGCCTACCCGGCCAGCGGAAGGGGCGGCAAATATTGGAGACTTAAAAGCGTTCCACTCTTCTTCCACAGGTTACACCGATGATGAGGACGGCGAAACCGCCCAGGAGGACACCGGCGATCAACCAGGACAGTCCCAAAGAGGCCAACCGACCGACACTAGCAACGGGGGGTGATCATAAGTACCCCAATCTCCCTTTGCGTCCCCGCTAAGTTTAAATTCGTTATAAGCCATTAAGACCTTAACAATGAAGTTAGGAGATTCTTTCGCTGCTGTCCATTTATCTATATTTCTAAGTATCAATAGAACTAAGCTAGTTTAGTTACTTCTTCCACAGATCGAACGGGGGGACATGGAGACGATAGTACTGTCGTCCGGCGACAGCGATGGACAGTCTAAGCCCAGTTCCCCGCGTAACCGCCAGTCGACGACCACATGAGACCCTCGGCTACGTCCGGGAACGGCGTACGCTGAGAGATCCACCCGGTCATGCCCGACGGGTAGGGTAGGCGCCAGCCAGGAGGCTCTGGAAAAGCGACCTCACCCTCTCCAGGGTTCAGCGCTAGGACACCACCCCGCCAGGCAGCGACGAACTGCGCACCAGATAGCGACTCAGAGGACGAGCCGACGTCGACACCCGCTCGAGCCGGGGGAGTCTCTCCCCACTATACGGACGCGGCCGGACGTCGCATCTACCCGGAGCCCTATCAATACCACCCGAGTCCAGCCGGGCTATCGATGACCAGCCGGGAGTACAACCCTTGCGGGCGCAACGACGACGACCGGGATCACCCGACACCCTACGCCGAGGACGCCGATGAGCAGCCGGGATTACGACGGCGATCCCCAGGAAGGCGCGGCAAACTATGTGTACACGGACAGAAGCACCGTATCGGCCACCCGATGACCTGATCGTGACCTTCCCGCCGTCCCCCGTACGCCTGTACATCATGCGGCCTGATGAGACCGAGATAGCCGAGGACCTAGGAGTGCAGAGGGAACGCTCCGCGACCTCACCTACACGCAGGACGAAGAGATGGGACCGGGGCCGCCCACCGCGCTCACTCGTGGGCCGTCAACGACGCTCTCTCTCGAACCGTCCACAACGATCTCTCGCGGGCCCGCGCTATCCTACGGGATACGCAATGGAGTGGAATTCGGAGCCCAGCGACGACGAGGAGAAGACCGAGCAGCGCTTTTGACGGAAGGAGCCTACACCCGCACCCACATTTAGTCGCCCACGTCTCGCACCCCCCAACAACACCAACATCCAGCCCATCGGACACCTCGATGGGGACGTCGCCCACGACACTCAACCTCCTGTTGGCGCAAATCTTACCAAAAATGGAGAACCGATGGTGGGAGTCGCCATCCGAGTGGGACTCTTGCGAGGTCGCCTGACCACTGGCCGAAGCCCCGAACGAGGGTCGCCTAGCCCCCGAAAGCAGTTCTGCCTCCGGTGGCGAGCGCTATCTGCTTCCGGCTGGGTGGACGTGCAACACTACGAACGGCCAAGTCTCGGACGCAGCCTGGCAGGCCATCTGCGCAGGACGCCCTGCAGCCCGCGTCTCACGACAGCGCTTCAGGGTCCCGACTGAGGAAGGTTCCTACCAGGTCACCCTGAAGCCGAACGGCGCAGGAAACATTTATTTTCTTCCCCTGAAGTAGGGAGGGGATGTAACGCCCTAAATCGAGGGCGCACAAATCCCACGAGTCGTGACGAGGATAATATTTAGTTTTTCTATTAGCTTTAAGATCGGACATGAAGTTCCGTGTTATGAATTAAAATAATAGGAACTAAGGAAACTAATTAAACTAGTATTAATTTTGAGCCAAGACACGTACCCTAGACAAAGCCCCCTAACGCGTTATCGCATTCGTGAGGCCCGCGATCTATGGCACAATCGATAGCGGGGAACTGGTTCAGCGAGTGCGACGCTCTACTGAAGTGCGATCTCTGATTCCGAGCATCCCTCCGGCACACCACGACCGACACACACTGAGAGATACGCGCCGATCCGCCGGGGACTCAAGTCAGCCTTGCGTATCCGAACCCGCACCCGACGCCGCACCTTTTCGTTTAGTATTTTTTGGCTCTTGTCGATCCGCGCAACACCGACCAGCGCACAATAACACACGTAAGCAAGCATACTCAATGTGAGGGCAGCAGCCAGGGCCTCTATTCCTATCAATTGCCCCGTGTGTTATTTCTACCCCTACACCCCCTCCTCCTTCTCCTACCCTTTCTCGACCCAGATCAACGGCGCGTGTTTGGTTTCGCATCCGCGCGGCGCATCTCGGCCGAGAGCTCCCACCTTAGAATCCTCGTAGACTCCGAAAACATCCGGAGTGTAGAGTCCTCGTAGTCTCCGAGAATATCCGGAGTTTAGAATCCTAGTATATTCCGAGAATATCCGGAGTGTAGAAAACCGCGTAGACTCCGAGAATATCCGGAGTGCAGAAAACTAGTAGATTCCGAGAATATCCGGAGTGTAGGACCCCCGTTGACTCCAAGTTCACCCGGAGTAGATACACCCCGCCGTTCACGCCCGGCGGAATCCCCGTAGCCAACTCCAGTCGGAGTCATCCAAGTTCACCACCAAGAAGTGCGATCGCCCTCTCAGTACCTCGCTCTGCCACCAGAGGGCTATCTCAGCGGGACCCCAAGTTCCCCACCAAGCAGTGCGATCGCCCTCTCAGTACCTCGTGCTGCCACCTCCCATACAAATTCCTACTAAAGGTGATAGTGGATCCGTAGAAGCGCGGTTTTAAATTGGCTCCACGACCTGGCAAGGATCACCGGCTTCCCGGCTTGGTTTTCGTAATTCAGCTCAGGCCAGGTCGTGATCACTGAGCCAGGCCCGGTTTCGAGAACATCCGGAGGGAAGATTCCTAGTATATTCCAAGAATATCCGGAGTGTAGAAAACCGCGTAGACTCCGAGAATATCCGGAGTGTAGAAACCTAGTAGATTCCGAAAATATCCGGAGTGTAGGACCGCCGTAGTCTCCAAGTTCACCCGGAGTAGATACACCACGCCGTTCACGCCCGGCGGAATCCCCGCAGCCAACTCCAGTCGGAGTCATCCAAATTCACCACCAAGCAGTGCGATCGCCCTCTCAGTACCTCGGTCTGCCACCAAAGGGCTATCTCAGCCGGACCACAAGTTCCCCACCAAGCAGTGCGATCGCCCTCTCAGTACCTCGTGCTGCCACCTCCCATACAAATTCCTACTAAAGGTGATAGTGGATCCGTAGAAGCTTGGTTTTAAATTGGCTCCACGACCTGGTAAGGATCACCGGCTTCCCGGCTAGGTTTTCGTAATTCAGCCCAGGCCAGGTCGTGATCACTGAGCCAGGCCTGGTTTCGAAATTCAGGCCCATCTCAGTGATCGGCTTCCGACGGCAGGTCGAAACGATGCCCTACACTCCTAAATCCCACCCGAAAGCCAAGTAGATCGTTTCTCCCAACGACCCAGAACTCTACGACCTACTCGAACGACGGACATGACTGAGGAAACAGCCCACAACTCGGCCCTTCCACAACGCCGACACGATGAAGCAAGAAGTAGGCAACTCGGCCCTTTCTACGACCTACTCGAACGACGGACAAGACTGAGGAAACAGCCCACAACTCGGCCCTTCCACAGCGCCGACACGATGAAGCAAGCAGTAGGCAACTCGGCCCTTTCTACGACCTACTCGAACGACGGACAAGACTGAGGAAACAGCCCACAACTCGGCCCTTCCACAGCACCGACACAACAAAGCAAGCAGGCCACGACTCTGCCCTTCCTCACCGCCGACACAACGAAGCAAGCATTACACAATTCGGCCATTCCGCAGCGCCGACACGACGAAGCAAGCAGTACGAAGCTCGGTCCTTCCGCAGCAGAGGCGCCCAGCCATCAACATTATCTACCATACCCTAGCTCTATCCGATCGCAGTAAATATAAGCATAATTCAAAGCGTTCTCTCTATGCGCCCGAACAAATTGAAGGCAAATAGACAGTAACCTCGAATGGAAACACCAAAGATCGTTTGCCATCTTACTCAACACAATTAAAAATAAACACAATGGCAGACAAGTTAACTCGAGGCTGGATAAGCAACATCACTAAAGCCCAACTTTAAACATATCTGATAAAATTCAAAGCCAAGACGGAGGCAAATGACGGAGTTCATAGAGCTGTCACTGAAGCACGCAAGAAGCCCATCGGCAATACCCGACGGGATAGGAAATCAACCGAAAGGCACTAGCGGGACATCCGACACAAGGCAACACATCGAGGAGAAATAGGAAATATTCCCGTAAGTACCGAACACAACTGATATGCACGAGGGAAAACCAGTACCCGAACCCACAAGGACCGACAGGAAATAAGTCGCCACAATGGGAGTAAAACGATGTTGGGTAGAAGAATACGACGGCACTGGCGACCCGGCAGAGTTCATAAGCAGAACGGGGGAATTAGCAGAGGCTTACGGGATAGAACTCGATCACGCAGCAGGTGCCATGGTAATACTACTCAGAGGGTGTGCCTTGGACTGGTGGCACACCCACCCAACCCCAATGCCATCATGGAGTATCTTCAGAAAAGTGCTGGAGTGCTATAGACCAGCGGACCACGAGCAAAAATCAATGGAAAGCATTACAGTTAGGCGCCAGAGGCAGGATGAGCCAGCGAAGGAATATACTAGAAAACTCCGAAAAAACATGAGATTTACTACGCTCACAGAAGAGAAAAAACTTGAGTGGGCTTACCGAAACAGTCGAGTAGAGTTCAAACGGTATGCTAAACATGAAGAATGCCGATCAATGGCGAACACGTTATCTCATACGCCAGTCGAAAACTTACAAAGACAGAGAAAAAATACTCGGCCACCGAAAAAAAAAGTGCGCCAGTGTCCGCAAAAAAAAGCTTATGGTCGTGGCAGATGCATTATCCCGGATGCTCAAGGAAAAGGTACACGGAGCCGATGTCGAGGAAGCCGAGTGGATAAAACAGAAACTCCTGGCGATAGATAGAGATCCAGGAACGTGGCCATATTATGCAGTACTGTAGAAAAAATTATAAATACATCTACCGTCATGCCGAAGACGATGATACGCAACCTTGGAAACTATGCGTGGCAAAGAACCAACCGGAACGAGTTCTGAGGAAAAACCAGAGCGAAGCAACAGCAGGACACCTAGGGATCATGAAAACTAAGCACCGGATAATGGCGGGGATATACAGCAGTACATATGATATTGCGAAACATGCTAAAAGACTTCACAACAACAGACAACGGGGAAAATGCTGACACAAATAGCGAAAGCACCCTGGGAAACCCTCTGCATATACTTCGTTGGCCCACTACCGAGATCTAGCCACGGCAACAGCATGCTACTGGTTGTGTTCGACAAGTTCTCGAAATGGGTAGAGCTGGCAGCCGTCAGAAAAGCAACAACGGAAAACGTGATACAATTACTACGAGAGCAAATCCTAACACGGTATTGAGCACCGAAAGAACTCATCAAGAATAACGGGGTAAAGTTCTCGAGCAACAAGTTTAAGGCACAACACCAGCTGACAGCCCCATACACTCCGCAGGAGAACCCGGCAGGGAGGGCAAACAGAACAATTAAAACAATGACAGGCCAATTCCCTAGAACAGAACACACGCGGTTTGTCGACTAGCTACCCGAGATATCAATGGCAATCAACAGCAGCAGGTCAGAATCAGCCGGATATAGCCCTACGTATATATAATACGGACGGGAAATACGACTACCTGGAAGCCTGTTTAACGAAACCACACCCGGATCCAGAATGGTGAAGGAGACGATCGACACACGATTACAACGAAAGGTAGAATCAAGCAAGTTGACACATCGGAACATGGGAAAAGTAGCACAAGATCAAGCCAGAGCGTATAACCTACGGGAAAGGGACTGGAGGCCCAAGACTGGAGACCTCACATGGGGACGACATCACCAAATATCCAAAGCAGATATTGGGTTCGTAGCCAAGATAGCACCAAAATACGAGGACCCACTTAAAGTATCAGGCTTCGTGTGACAGTGATAGCAATGATCAATCACACGGCGACAGAAAAGACACACAGAGCGTACAATAATGAACTAAAGCCCGTGGTAGAGATGGAAGTAACACAAAAACTAACCCCGTATTGAATCAGACTTCACACAAAACACCAGGTCAACCGTTACAGCATGAACAACAAACTAAAGAACTTGCTAGCATAGTACCGGGAGAACCTGCAGCGCCTGAACCGGCAGCGGCGTCGTGTTATTATACTCGGGGCTGGCTCAGTAGGAGTACGGAGGTCGACCAGACAGACAAAATTAAAAAAAATTTGTCGAATAAAACAGTAAAGTTAATACAGATTTTTCTCCGTTTCAAAAATCTTTTTTTAGTTCATCGCAACTTGAAAGTGGTTCATATATAAAAATATTTATACTGACTATTTGACCGGTATTTGTTGAATTAGCAGTCTTAGGGCTGGGATGATTCTATGGTATTTGCTACATTAATGCTATACTGATACCATACTATTCAATTGCTTTGCAGAGGTGTAAACCTTGTAAGTTTTCCAGAACTGTGAACGCCCTTTATTTGAAAATATCGTTGCATTACAAAAGAAAGCCAACATTTAAATTTTTGTACCGCTTAGAGTATTTGTTAAAAAATGTAGAGCTGGAAATGAGAGGAAGGCCATGAAATTTTCTGTCATTAAAAATAAATCACTTATGCGTGTGTAAAATATATGTATATGTCTGCATAACACAACCCAAAATGCCACGTAAAAGTGTAAGGAATGTAATGCTGAAATAGATCATAAACAATGCTGTGCTTGATATTGAAATCATTGAAAGTATAGGTAAAAGAACTATACATAATTTGAGTAAATTAATTTTAGCCATTGCAGGTGCTTCTCCGAGGGGTCAAGTGGATGAAGAAATTCATGAAACAATGGAGACACTTTTGATATTAGTCATATTCAGTAGTTTCGTCGAGGAAACTTTTTTCGGATTAAAAAGTCCCATGATTGGCGAGATAACATCCTGAGCTCTTTTAAGCAAATGTTAAGGGTGTCCAAAAATCAGTTTTTAGTGTTGTTGGATCTAAAAAAAAACGACGTAATATTTCAATCGACTGGAACCAATATCATATAGACTTGCAACTAGAAATAGTTTTGTTTCGATTGGGCTCATCAGGGAACAGAGTTTCCGTAAGAAAAATCTCTACAATATTTGAGATCGGTATGGTGGGACGTTAGCACTATTCACGAATCGAGTTTTTACTGCCATTTTGCGACTTTCAAGAAAGTATATCTATTGGCCTAAAAGAGAAGAAGTTTCAAATACCTTCCATGAATTGCCTTACTGCATTGGCTATATATATTTTGTAAAGATTCAAGCTGTATGTGACCACAAGCTCCGCATTCGAGATGTTATAATAGGAAGTCCCGGTAGCTACCACGACTCTAAAATATTTAAAATTTTAATAGATGGAAAGCTCCTTAAAAGACATTTTAGTGGAAATCTGTGGATTGAAGGCGGCTCTGCCTTAAAATTTATTTACCCCATACCGCAGCAGTTCACGTCAGTTGGAACCGAATGTGCAGCTGAATTTCAATAAAAGACACAGCCAATACCGCGTTTGAGTTGAAAATTGTTTCGGGATTTAAAGGGAAACTCTATAGCTTAAAATAACTAAGAATATGACTATCAAATAGTTCAACCAAGGCATCTCTCTGCCCTCTCTCTCTCTGTTATGGTGTCCTGCATAATTCATAACATTTTGCTGACTGATCACGATATACCGGACAAACATGTACATCTTTATGAACTCCAGAACGGCAATAAATCAGATAGGAAATACTCGAAGTTCTGCTGCCGCTGAAAATTAAAGGAATAACGTGTACCCCCCGATGTTTGAACAATAAATAAAATCCTTTTTCTAAAATTTATTTTTCATTTCAAGCTCAATCTTCAACAATCGCTCTTAGTATTCTAGTTCCATTTTCAGTTTTTTCAAGTCGTTGTCCAAGCGCTTTTCCTCTAATTCCATTTTCCAGTTGTCTAGTTCTTTGGCCCTCATAAACTTCTCCCTTTCCAGAGCAAGCGTATCCTTCCTTAATTTCAGTACTTAAGAGTCCATTTCTATGAATTACGTCACTGCAGTTTTGTCTGTCATCCGTTTAGATTTACCTTTAAAGGACAGATCCTAAGCGATATCTATATCATTTTTTTCTTCAGGAATCTCTATTAAGTTTCCTTCAGAGTTTTGCGGTGTATGTGGTCCCGAAGGCTGTCATAACGGACAGCGGAGTACAATTTGCGAGCCGGATCTTCAAGAGTTTCCTAGCCGAGATGGGGTTTCGACAGAAGTTCACCGCACGACGCAAGAAAACAGAACAGAGCAAGTAAACCATGATAGCGCGGTTCGCAGAGCAGAACCACAGAAACTGGGGCGAGAAGTGGGCGGAGCTTTTTCTAGAGATGAACACGAATATCGGAGTCTTCTGGTTATATTCCATTGTTTCTGACCCAAAGCAGAGAGTCACGACTCTCGGTCGCCCTGTATGACACGGAAAACTAAGGCACTGGACGGGTCACGAAGGCACCGTATAAAAACGCCAACAAACTCGGGGAGATCTTTGAGATCGTACGGCGAAATCTGAAAAAGACGCAGGCAATGGAGGCCAGCGGTGGACGACGTAGTGTCGGGTGGACTATCCACGTTAGCGAGGTAAAACAATGGATGCAAGGCAACAGGAGTCAGGCACTTGCCAGGGTCATCCGTGGTTACGCCAGGCAGAAAGGACTAGCCAAGGGAGACCCTACAACGACCCCGACGACGAGGCAACGTTTTCTGCGTCAGGCGCGAGCCACGGATGAAAGTAAGCAACACAAGTCACACAGACCACACACACCGTAGAACCCGTGGATTCTATACGGAATGCGCCGGAAGAGCTTTGCTTTTTGTCCCCGAAAAAAGGAGGAAACGATGCAGATTCAGGTCTACACCGTATCCAGGCGGTTAAACAAGACAGACAACACGCATCGCACCAACAATTAACAGAAAGAGGAACACAAGAAATCCTGAAATGAAATCCAAGTAAATGTTTGTCCAACCAAAAGTGCAACTCATCACCTGTAAAAAAGCCCGCCCCAGTAATATCGATAGCTGCCTAAGGGAATAACATTAACATCTTTACGTTGGTAAATACTGAAATTCAATTTTCATGCGCAATATATAACTTATTTTTTCTTGGATTTTGTCAAAATATTGCTTATTTAGTTCGTATTGGTGGTAACTTTAGTGGTCGAATTTTTTTTTCGAGATTTTACAATATCAACGATCGTCTTGCACTCACTAAATGGCAAAAAATTCCATATTTTCCAGCTTTGCCTAGTTGTAGCTCACAATATACTCAATGAAGCCTATGACGTTATAGTTATAAGCTTAAACATATATTATCTTAAGTAGTAAAGCGCAACTCAAATGTTTAAAAAAAAAAACACAAAGATACAAAAAAAATTGTCTTAAATAATTCTATAAAGAAAAAGGATCCATTTAAAATTGTTAGTCTTCTTTTCTAAGATCTAGCTATACCAGGAACCACTCACCACCACACCTCATCCTTCTTGGGGCAGTTTCAAAATATTATTTTGTAAACTAGCGTTATATTTGGTATGGCACGAGTTTGCGCGTTGTAGCGCCAAGGCGAAGGGAGTTTGGAGAGTGAGATTTTAGAGACCGACAAGCTGGAAGAAATGGTGAAGGAGAAAATGGTGAACGAGACTTTGAAAAACGAGAAGTTGGGCGCAGAGAGCTTGGAGAACGAGAATTTGAAGAGAGAAAGTGGTTGTGCGCAAAGGGAAATAACGGAAAGCGCCAGACTTTGGACCCTGCCGTGTACTTTAGACCAGGAGAATAAGTTTAACATCTCAGCAGCGGGTCGGCGTTGGAAGCAGTTGGAAGCCGTGTGCAGAGGGCACAGGTTTCAAACAGGAACCACGGACCTTGCACCTGGAGTGGAGACTACCAGCAGGTCGTGCGCAAAAGGGAAATAATTGTTGGAAGTAGCGCCGTGAGAAGCCTACGATTAGCAAGGACATCAGGAATCTTCAAATTGAGTCACCTGTAGCTGAGTTCCTGAGGGCATCGTACGGATAAGTCAAGGCAATTTTGTCCTACTCTTGTCACGACCACACCCTAGAACATCGCCCGTTGGGTCCGTCAGAGTTGAGCAGTTAAGTTAAACCCAGTGTGTCTTGCCCAATATAGCAGATCCCGGCAGGAAGGACGAGCGGTCGATCGATTTGTAGTTTCGAGAACGTTGTCCTGGGGAGCCGTGCCGTTACCGATGAAGTCCCAGAAGTGCAACTGACCGAAGCCCCGGGTGCCAGCAAACCACACTACCAGCCAGGAAGGGCGAGCAGTCGACCGGTTAAGGCATTTAAAAGGCGTTGCCCTTGAAAAGCCTAAAGGCTTAGCATAATTCAGAGACTACGATAAATCCAGCCTCGCAACAAGCATGACCAGGAGCAGAGCAGCAGTAAACAGCGCCATCAGCCACATCACGACAGCTGCGGAGAACTCATCAAGAAGCGCAGAAACGTCTCTGACGCCAAGAAATAGGTTGAGGTTAGGGTGAAACGTTCGTTCTCACTAGGAGTAAAGCAATGTGAGTTGCTAGGCAGCTACCTGGCGTTAGCCACCGTCATCGTGATCCCTTGAACACTTAACGACTTAATCTTACCTTAGATTAAGCTGAGAACCAGAGTCTTAACTGTGCGACAATTTTGCGGTCGCGTGTTTGGTCCTTTAACTGCTTTTCCAGCGGCTGTTGCTGCGACACGGCTGAAAATCTGCTGATAATTGCTTTTTTTACTTGTATCTTGAGCCTTATCCGCTTGCAATACTTGTAGCAACGGCAGATACTTGTGCCGTGGACTCCGAATGTTTATGCAACATTGAATGGTGTCTCTAATGACAAAACCGAGGAGGGTTAACTGCTTGTCTAATGGTAGGTTGACAGGCAATTGACACAGCCTGAAATTTTCGTTATTGTCAGATGGTGATTACCCGGATCTATTCT
>NW_027255927.1:6013771-6138771 GCF_043229965.1 Drosophila suzukii | reverse complement strand
CACTTCCGAAGAGGATGGATTCCGCGGCAATGCCTGAGCGCTACGTGGACGGAGAGCCATTTTCCTGGTTAGAGTGTGGATAAGGAAAAAACAAACAGGGCTGATTAACAATGGCGTGGATAATGGCTTCGGACTAGGGTGTATAAGAAACGTTGCTCGTTATTAGGTAGATTTGGACGGCTCTCTTGGAAGAAGAACCACCTTGGTCACTGGACGTTTGACAATGCCGCGCGCCGTACGAATGTCGACTACGCGGACTGTTCGTACCCAAAGGTGCTCAACATGACCACACCCAACAAATCAAGCAGTAGCCAAGTTGGGAACAGTACCAGGCGCTCAGTAGCACTCACTGAAGACTAACTCACCGACTCAACGGCTCACTGACACGCCAATGCAGTCAGCACATGTTGCAGTGTCAGTACCAGGCGTGTAGTAGCACCCACTGCATATGAGAATTGCTGATCAGCATATTATGTGTCTCACTAAATCACCATCTCACCGACTCAACGGCACACTGACGCGCCAATGCAGTCAGCACATGTTGCATTCCCTGACCTACTTTAGAATATAGCTTATTTCACTACTCATTACACTAAGCTTCCATGTTCAAAGTAGTATACAAACATGTTCCAAATGAAGAATAAAACAGTTATCAACACACCATATAACTCCGCGGTTCTACCTCCTACCTCTGGGAATAGGGCTCGTAATACACTATCTCAACTAGCAGCTAACCACGTTAGCTCTACCTCAGCTCAGTTCCGCATCGCCTGTGGTCCGGCATCGCAGTAACCATCGTTACCGTTGCCAGCAAAGCGTCCCCGTGCCAGCGACAAGTGCTCATTACCCCCTTGTCCCGCGGTGTGACCCGGAAGTGTCTACTTCGGTTAGGCACAAACATTGGTGACCCCGACGTGATCCTTTAACAACAAAGGATCACACTCAAGCAACCCCGTTCCCACTAAAGGACTCTCAGCTTTATCCAGCTTCACAGGATACGCTTCTTCTTCCAGCGTCACAGGAACTCAGCTTAATCCAGCTTCACAGGATACGCTTCTTCTTCCAGCGTCACAGGAACTTCAGCTTCATCCAGCTTCACAGGATACGCTCCTTCTTCCAGCGTCACAGGAACTTCAGCTTAATCCAGCTTCACAGGATACGCTTCTTCTTCCAGCGTCACAGGAACTTCAGCTTCATCCAGCTTCACAGGATACGCTTCTTCTTCCAGCGTCACAGGAACTTCAGCTTCATCCAGCTTCACAGGATACGCTTCTTCTTCCAGCGTCACAGGAACTTCAGCTTAATCCAGCTTCACAGCATACGCTTCTTCTTGCAGCGTCACAGGAACTTCAGCTTCATCCAGCTTCACAGGATACGCTTCTTCTTCCAGCGTCACAGGATCTTCAGCTTCATCCAGCTTCACAGGATACCCAGCTTCATCCAGCTTCACAGGATACTCAGCTTAATCCAGCTTCACAGCTTCATCCAGCTTCACAGGACTCACAGCTTCAGCCAGCTTCACAGGATACGCTTCTTTTTCCAGCGTCACAGGAACGTCAGCTTCATCCAGCTTAACAGAATGCTCAGCTTCATCCAGCTTTACAGGATTCTTTATTTTCAAGACACATAATATGTCTACTTCATTCATAGAGGAAACAAGTCACACAAGAATCGATTTACACAATCGATTACTAGACACCCAAAACGAGCTGCAAGGGAAAATCCAACAGCTAATTAAGAATTATGGCAAGGATTCTGCCGACCGACGCCATAGAGACGGCTATTATTCCGGTAAGCTAAATCAGTTAATCGATCTCTGGCAGCAGTTTTGCGACCTAGATGAAGAAGTCCAGCAAGCGGCATTACCCACTAGAAGTGAGTACTCTTCACGATTAGTAGCACTTAAGGAGCTGGTCGAAAAATATCAGAATGTCTTTCTGGACAACATGCCGACTGGAAGCGGGCTTCCGAAGGCCCCGAGACGAACTTCGGCCAACATCAAAATCACAACAAAAGATCAAGTCAAAGGAGGTTCCGCAATTGACACGGTGATCCGACAGTTGCAGAGAAGATGCAACGAATTAGAGTCATCATTAACATTAGCCTCGAACGCCCCAACCGTCACCCCAGCCCTACAAAGGCACCTGGATCTCCATTGGGCATTGCTGAGGCAAGCCGACGACGAATTGGACAGCACACCTGGGGCCGCAGCCCTGGCAGAAGCAGAGCTAGCTCAATTCCACACATTATACGAGGAATACGAATTCGAGAAAACGACTCGCCAATGAGCCTTAACTTGGCACTTCCGCCAATTAGCATTCCGGAGTTCAACGGCGAGTATCTAGACTGGCCACGGTTCCATGATCTCTTTGTGGAATTGGTACATAATAAACCATATACCAGTCAAAAACTACTACTTCGTGGTGAAGCGAAAAACGTCTTGACAGACACAGCCTTCTCACAGGGTGGCTATGACGACACCTGGTTACGTTTAAAGGCCAGGTACCAGAACGGAAAAATACTAGTATTCGCCGCCATTGCAAAAATTATTGATCATTAGCCTATAGACGGCTCTTCGCGCCAACTAAGGGCCTTACATGACACTATAAAAAACTCAATGGGTACTCTTAAAAACCTCGATATCAGCACAAAATCCTGGGATCCAATCCTGTGTTTTCTTATCAAAAGAAAACTAGACCAGCAGTCTCTAGGTGCTCTAGAAAATTCAGCGGATGCACCAACGGAAATTCCAACGTTATGGAGTGTACTGACGCTTATTGAGCGGCGCGCTTGCATGCTGGAGACTATAAACGCTCAACCTACAGCAACACTGCGCCATCAGTCAGTTCACAACGAAGAGAGCTGTAAGATTTGTCACCTAGGACAACATAATCTTAGAGCATGTAGCCGTATCCAGCAAATGGACCACAAATCACGGCGTCAAGCCATTATTCATAATTCATACTCATAGAGCTCATAAGGTTTAAAACTGTGGATCACCGACCACTTGTCGAGTCTGCCAGCAACGGCATCATTCACTGTTATACCAAGGACCGGCGCAGTAACCATTGCAGGCTACGACCACGTAGGAGGATATACTCTGCTCGCGACCGCCAAGGTCTCATTACAAGGGCCAAACGGTCAATTACAAACATGTCGCGCTGTAATAGATGGTGGATCACAGGTGAATCCTATCTCAAGGAGAATGGCAGATCTGCTATCTCTTAAGGAAAGGTCACCGATTGAAATATCTGGCGTCTGGATTAGACGAAGGCCCCCGCAGCCAGTGCTCGGTATTTTGCAATTAAGTTAGTCATTGTATGCTTAGCTTAATTTGGTAAATAAATAAAAATATCTGGAATCGGAGAAGCATATCAACAGCAATTAGATCAACACTAAAGCTCTCATCAGTCACATCAGGGTTTGAAAGACTAATAGAGGTATTTATAATTCCCACAGTCATTACAGACCAACCGTCAGTACCGATTGATACCGATCTTAATATTCCCGGGGGGCTGCCGTTAGCAGATCCTGACTTTCTGCAACCTGGACCCGTTGACCTAACCTTAGGGGTTGAGGTGTATTCTCGAGTAATTACCGGTGAACGTCTTGAACTAGGACCTAATAAACCTTTGGCACAAGGCTTGGATATGTAATCACAGGTTATCTCAATAAAGAAACCTCATCTGATACGGAAATCAACCCTAATCTAATAGAAAACAGAGAGGATCTTCCAGGACCGAATGGTGCTTATGCGCCAAGAAAAGGATTCATTTAACGAACTTAGCATTGATGGATCATAAAATAAGGGAACCTGAAGATATATGTAGCAAATCAAGAACCAGCGACACTGACTCGTCCGATCGAGGATCAACCGCTATACATAATAGTTAATTGCAGCACTTTATACTACAAAAGAAAAACTAATTGATACAGAACCGACTTCCCATCAACTTAAAACCAATAAGAAGCCTGACTTTTGTTCAACATTTCTAAATTTAACCAAGAAATACCTAAGTGTTGTTGAAGAAAGTCCACATACCACAGACGTGCCAAATAATCAAGTTCTACGAGGGCACAATTTCAGTCCCCACGGAAATGTAAGTTTTATCGCAACGGGGAGTGTTAGGCAGCATCAAGAAGGTATGAGTGACCTGAATCACAAACATCGGTCATTGATTTGTTAGGTGTTTCCTATACAATTCGGCCAAGAGCTGACCGATATCACGATTTAATTTAGGGTACCCTTCGATGGGGGGGGGGGGGGGGGAGAATGTTCGTACCCAAAGGTGCTCAACATGATCACACCCAACAAATCAAGCAGTAGCCAAGTTGGGAACAGTACCAGGCGCTCAGTAGCACTCACTGCAGACTAATTCACCGTCTCACCGACTCAACGGCTCACTGACACGCCAATGCAGTCAGCACATGTTGCAGTGTCAGTACCAGGCGTGAAGTAGCACCCACTGCATTTGAGAATTGCTTATATGTCTCACTAAATCACCGTCTCACCGACTCAACGGCACACTGACGCGCCAATGCAATCAGCACATGTTTTAGCTGAGCCAACTGCACCATAATCATAATTCCCTGACCTACTTTAGAATATAGCTTATTTCGCTACTCATTACACTAAGCTTCCGTGTTCCAAGTAGTATATAAACATGTTCCAAATGAAGAATAAAACAGTTGGTAATAGGGCTCGTAATACACTATCTCAACTAGCAGCTAACCACGTTAGCTCTACCTCAGCGCCATTCCGCATCGCCTGTGGTCCCGCATCGCAGTAACCATCGTTACCGTTGCCCCGACGCGATCGTCCTGCCATCAAAGCCATCAGTTCCCGGAAAAACGGAGTCTATTCTTCAAATTGTCTTTCTTAATGACGACCATGTCACCGAAACGCAGATTTACTGTGGGAACTTGCCACTTGTAGCGCTTGTGGAGCTCCTTAAGGTACTCATCCTTCCATCGAATGCGGAATTGTTGATGGAGAGACTTTAAGTGCTGCCACCGGTTCAGAATGGACTTGGATTCGCCCTTTACTTCCGGTTACACTATGGATAGAAGAGATCCACCAACAAGAAAGTGCCCTAGTGTCAACGCTAAGAGATTAGTTGGATCCTCGGACATGGGAGGTAGCGGTGGAAGTGCCGACGAAGTTTTTTCCATTGTTGGACTGGACTTGGGGAGGACACCCTCTTCTAGATAAGAAACAAGCGAAAGCGGCAAGAAACTTTTCAGTCGTTAAGTCGGATGTAGGCTTTAAATGGATGGCCTTCCTAGAAAAACAAACGAAAACCAACGCATACCCTTTTGTAATGAGACAAGCTCTTCCGGTATAATTGTTTATATCAAACGGGCCGGCGTAGTCCATCCCTGTGTACGTGAACGGACGGGAAATAGACACTCGCTCTTTCGGAAAACTTCCCATCATCTGGACTTGCAATCTCTTTTTGTGGATAACGCAGACCACTGCCTTCACCAAGTTCATTATTCTAGGAACCCAGTATCTAAACCGGGTGATCGGCGAAGGAGTGTTTAGGAACGGTGAGTAAAGAGTTCTTAAATCACCCGTGGAGAAAAAATACTATGGTATTTAACCTTTTTGGTATATGTATATTGTCATATGATATAATTGGAATCAATTTTAGTTTTTTTTATAGTGCTGGTATTTTTTGACTTTGAAATAATTTGAGGGGGGGAAAATACCAAATATGTGTTAATATGTATTTGGTCCGCGGTGGAGTAATATTACTATTTCGCCTTTATTTAAACTTCTGAGTGGAGAAAAATTAACAAAATATGCCAATAAGTTGTTGGCCTGAGCATGATATTTGTTGATTATTTAGTTCCAGAGTATTCTTTTAATTTTATTTAATATTCCGAGGGAAAAAATATTGAAACATACCGAAAAAAATTGGACGGAGGATGCTATGCATTCGGTGGAGTGCTAGTATTATTTTCCCTGGATAAAATAAATTTTACGGAGTAAGTACCAAATACCGAAACACAGACTAAAAAGTTTGATGGTTGTTAAATAAAACACAATGACCAAAAAAAAAATTTCACGTCGGTTGGTGTAATATTTATTTTATTATATTTTACCGGATGGCCGAAGGAAAACTTTAATTAGTGGGAACGGGATGGTGAATCTAAAATTATATGTGAATGTATGTAGGTATGTGTGTATGTAGATATGGATATGCAAATCGCAGCGGAGACTTCACGGAGGGGAGCTGGGGACAGAGCGGGAGAGCGAGGATAGCAGGGCCGGGGTCCAGATTCGCCGGACAGTGGGCCTAAACAGTTACGAATGAACTTTTACTGAGATTTTTGGTGTGAACCTTGATGCTCACTACTGCTGAGTATCTAAAGGGTTTTGGGATACCCTAAAACTGTTTTTGTTGTTAATATTATTATAAATAGAGTTATAACTTCCATTTTGGTGGATATTTTCTCCATATTTTCCTCTAGGGTTTCCTTTATTATTTCCTCTTTGTTATTATTATTGTGGTAACTATTATTGATCTGGCCGTTTTTGCGATTTTAGTTATTATTATAATAACCGCGACCATTGCCTCTACCTCGATAATTAACTCTGTTGTTGTAACTACCACGCTGGGCTTGACCTCTTCGAGCGTACAACATTGAATTAGTACAGCCTGTCATTTCGGTACTGCCTTGAATGTACCTTGTGATAGCATAATTCATTGTTGTAAGGATTCTTTCCTCAATGATTATAGTTTTTGACTACTGTTGGTGGCTTCCCTGGTGCTAAATTTATTAACAAATTCGGCCCTTAGGCCCACGTCAATATACGAAACTTCTAGGAGTCTGCGTAAATTGTCGATTTCTGTTGTACATTTTTCAGCTGATTTCCCTTCTTGGGTACTTTATGCCATTTGGGCATTTACCAATTCGGATGTAATATAATAGCAATGTTAGTGGTCTCATTTTGTATTTTGTATAGAGTAGATCCTATTATTTTGGACTTTATTACATTAACAGCTATTTCTTAAAATGCGCCTTTTGTCAGGTTAATTAATTTCAAAGGTGTTATAAATCTTTGCAAAAACCGAGAAGGAGAAGACAATTTTTTGGGCGGTCCGAAAGTTCAAGCTGTATCTTGAAGATTAACACTTTAAAGAAGTACCCGACCAGAAAACCCTTGCGGAGGAATCGCCAGATGGGGTTTGGAGTTGGAGCAATATGACTTCGAGATAGCGTACAGAAAGGGTTATCAAGACAGCCACTACCGGAGATGATACGAGGCATAAAGGAGACAACGGTGACATTGACCACAGGAGGTTGCAGCGGGATCAAGGACTATGTGATTGAAGGCGAAACTCTATATAGAAATATATCACAATAGTGGACATCGAAGACGTCGCTTCATGGAAGATGTGCGCTCTAAAGTCAGTGCCAAAAGAAAACCACGAAGCACCATCAGCGGGGCACGTTCGAAGCCGATGGATAATACTGTGGGATTGGTCTGGCAATGCAGAACAGCTGGTCGTAAAGGAGAAATGGAATACCAAAACGATGTGGCAAGCCTGCCAAACTAAAAGACGAAAGGAGCAGAAAGAAATCGCGGGATGAACAGAGAAGACGTGAAAAAACGACGCTATTGGTGAAAAGAGAAGACGAATATAAAAAGAAGCAGACTAATCAGTTTAATTAAATCAAAACTCATTTAAATTAATCTATAATAAATATAATAAAATAAGTGGTATCGCGTACAAGTTATTTGGAAAGTAAAATCACAACCCAGTCCCACATAATTTGGGGGCTCAACCAATAAAACCGAAAACTGTGAGAAAGAAAGTGAAACATAGAGCGGAAAAACTCATAAGCAAAACGATTTACCTCCGCAAAACTTAAAATTCAGAAAGAAACAATTTGTCAGTCGAAATGTGGGTCAAGGAATTTAAGGATATGGCTACTATAATGTTTTGGAACGAATTACAAAAATTCATTTGTGCCAAGCGATCGCTACAAGGCCTTGCAAAAATGATTTCGAATAGTGAGCGCGAATTAACGAGTTGGATGAAACTTAAGCAAACCTTATAAGCCGCGTTCTGAGCCGCGACAAACAGTGCTCAATTACACAAATTAATGGCTGAGAGAAAAATGAGAAAAGATGAAAGTCTGCAGGAATATTTTTTACAAATGAAAGAACTAGAGGACATATCCAATACGTAATCGATGGAATTGACGATAACTGTTTTAATAAACTAGTGCTCTATGACGCAAGAAATCTGATCGAGTTTAAGGATAAACTAAAATGCTACGATCCGCAGAAAATAAAAAGGTGAAAATAAAAACCAAGTCAAGTATTCAAAGGAGGCAAAAAGTGATTACATAAAGCAGACAGTGCCTATAACAAAACCAAAGGATGAAAGTGTTTTCAGTGTAAAAATTTCGGGCCCGTCGCAAGAGAATGCCCAAAAAAAGGTTTAAGTGAAAAAGTGGAAGCAACCAACATGTGAAGGTGTCATCTGCTCACGCATTTATGTGCATAACAGTGGAGGCTAATAACATTACATTCACCGCTCTGATCGACACCGGAAGCAAATACAATTTGGTTACCGATACCATGTTTAAATATCTAAACAAGCCAAAGCAAAGTGAGTGTAAAATCTATCTCATCGGGTTTGGATCAGACCAAAACAAGATCAAACCGTCGGGCTCGCTTGAACATAAAATAACAACAATTGATGGTGAACATTTCAATGCAAAGTATCTGGTGGTGGAGTCGCAATTCCTGGACAAGGAGATGGTTCTTGGTGAAGAATTTTGCAAGCAAGCTCAATTGACAATATCCAATGAGGGTAACGTGAAAGTAACCAAACCTACCAGTGCCGAGGCAGATATCAGTACCATTTATTAAATTGATACTGAAGACTGCGCGAAAGTTAAAGGGGTAGTATACAATGTTTTCCAAAACTATCAAGCAGTAAGCACGAAATCAACAAACATTCAACAGCGTTTGACTCTTAATGACGATAAGCCGATACACTCACGACCTCGCAGATTTTCGTATTCTGAGCGATGCATCTTAGATAAACAAACCGACCAATGGCTGAAAGGCGGTGTATTTGAAACCTCAGAGTCAGAATGCAGCAAGCCAGTCGTACTTGCTAAGAAACGTGACGGATCTCATCGATTATAGGCGAACCAATAAATTCATTATCAGAGACCATTTTCCACTTCCTTTGATCAGATTGCAGGACGCGCGTATATTTCCTCAATAGATTTAAAAAACGGATTCTTTTACGTCGGTATAGAAGAAGGGAGTCAAAAATATACGTCTTTCGTCACACACAATGGACAATTCCAGTTTCTTCGGGTTCCTTTCGTGCTCTCCAATTCGCCGAGCGTATTTCAGCTATAATTGCTATCTTCAGAGATCTGACTTCTAAGGGTGTAGCCATACCATACGTCAACGACATTATAATACCAGCGAAAACCGAAAAAGAAGGTATAGAAAATATCATCGAAGTTCTGAAAAGATGTTCAGAATATAGACTACTTGTATTTATTAACTTCAAAAAGTGTCATTTTCTAAAAACAAAAATCGAGTACTTGGGTTTCGGCGCAGTTTTGTTACAAAAGAGCCCAGAGGATAACCAATGACATCCTGAATACTACATGAGCAAAAAAAAAAACCACCGATGCAGAAAGAAAGTTCAAAAGCTACGAGCACAAAATCTTAGCTGTTGTGAAAGCCCTTAAAAAGTTCAGGGTCTATTTACTGGGTTTGCGATTTCGACTCGTAACAGATTGTAATGCTCTAGCCAAAACCATAGAAAAGAAAGACTTGTGCTTACGAATAGCCCGCTGGATCCTCCAGTTGCAAGAGTTCGAAAACGTCGACGATCACCGAGCTGGCACACGAATTCGCCACGCTGACGCCCTGAGCCGTGCACACATGATGATAATTACAGAGGCTTCGCTGCATAGTAGAATTAAAAACATTAAGGCTCAAGACGACACACTAAAAGCTATCATAGGCATTCTGGCAGATATGACAACCCATAAAAATCACTTTTTTAATTGGGGCTCCTACACAAAGAAGTTAACTTCTGTGAACTTATAGTTGTGCCTTCGGGTATGCAACGAGATATCATTAAACAAGCACTTGAGCATGGTCACTTCTCTGTCAAGAAATGTATAGAGATTATTGGTAAAGAGTTCTACATACCTAGGCTGGAGAAAAAAATTTAGAAGTATATTAGCAGCTGCATACCTTCTATTGTCAGCAACCGTAAGCAAGGAAAGCAAGAGGGTGAACTTCATCCGCTCAGCAAAGACGAAAAGCCGCTGCAGACGTATCACATCGATTTTCTTGGCCCTTTGGAATCTACTCACAAACAGAATAAGCACGTACTAGCAGTAATCGATAGTTTCACCAAATTTTGTTGGCTATATCCGACCAAGACGACCTCTACTAAAGATGCTGAATCGAGACTTAAAGCAAAATGTTTGGCAATCCTAGCCAGATCATTTCTGAAAGAGGATCTGCGTTCACGTCGGAAGACCTTAATCTGTACTGCAACAGCGAAGGTATCAAGCATCATCCTATCACAACGGGACTTCCACGTGCCAACGGTCAGGTCGAGAGGCTTAATACAACGATAATGACTGTCCTTTCAAAACTCTCAATAGATGATCCACGACAATGGATTAAGTTTGTCAGCAGCGTACAACAGGTCATCAACTCAACATTTTGCAGAAGCACGAAAACAACGCCTTTTGATTTATTAACGGGAACCAAGATCCAGCAAATGCTAGAAGCAGGAATGATTCAGATCTTTAACCACGATAGAGGAAAGTAAAAGAAGATATAAACTACGATGAAGACCAGCATCTAAGTACAGAGTCGGCGACTTAGTTGCTATTAAAAGGACTTAGCTTGGTCCAGGCCTAAAGTTAAAGCCGAAGTATCTTGGCCCATACCGTAACCAAAGACTCAGTATTCAGCGAGGGCCCAAAGCAGACGAGCACTTGCGCTTAGTATCTTAAGCCGTGGATTCCTTATGACGACAATGAAGACGACGCATTCGAGGCGAAAGCAGTGTTGGATGGCCGATTTGTGGGATTGGTTTTGCAACGCAGAACAGCTGGTCGTAAAGGAGAAATGGAACTACAAGTACAAGTTATTTGGAAAGTATAATCACAACCCAGTCCCACAATACTGGTATGCATAAAGACCTGTATGAACCTAATGGACAGGTTCTCTTAATGTACGGAACTAGTGCTGCTACGTACGGCGACAGCCCAGTCGCTTAAAAAGTATTTAAATAACGCCTACTCGCATGGGGTCCCGAAGGTTGTCATAACGGACAGCGGAGTAAAATTTGCGAACCGGATCTTCAAGAGTTTCCTAACCGAGATGGGGTTTCGACAGAAGTTCACCGCACGACGCAAGAAAACAGAACAGAGCAAGCAAACCATGATAGCGCGGTTCGCAGAGCAGAACCACAGAAACTGGGGCGAGAAGTGGGCGGAGATTTTTCTACAGATGAACACGAATATCGGAGTCTTCTGGTTATGTTCCATTGTTTCTGACCCAAAGCAGAGAGTCACGACTCTCGGTCGCCCTGTATGACACGGAAAACTAAGGCACTGGACGGGTCACGAAGGCACCGTATATAAACGCCAACAAACTCGGGGAGATCTTTGAGATCGTACGGCGAAATCTGAAAAAGACGCAGGCAATGGAGGCCAGCGGTGGACGACGTAGTGTCGGGTGGACTATCCACGTTAGCGAGGTAAAACAATGGATGCAAAACACAACCAAGTGCAGATCCAGACCGCAAGGCAACAGGAGTCAGGCACTTGCCAGGGTCATCCGTGGTTACGCCAGGCAGAAAGGACTAGCCAAGGGAGACCCTACAACGACCCCGACGACGAGGCAACGTTTTCTGCGTCAGGCGCGAGCCACGGATGAAAGTAAGCAACACAAGTCACACAGACCACACACACCGTAGAACCCGTGGATTCTATACGGAATGCGCCGGAAGAGCTTTGCTATTTGTCCCCGAAAAAAGGAGGAAACGATGCAGATTCAGGTCTACACCGTATCCAGGCGGTTAAACAAGACAGACAACACGCATCACACCAACAATTAACAGAAAGAGGAACACAAGAAATCCTGAAATGAAATCCAAGTAAATGTTTGTCCAACCAAAAGTGCAACTCATCACCTGTAAAAAAGCCCGCCCCAGTAATATCGATAGCTGCCTAAGGGAATAACATTAACATCTTTACGTTGGTAAATACTGAAATTCAATTTTCATGCGCAATATATAACTTATTTTTTCTTGGATTTTGTCAAAATATTGCTTATTTAGTTCGTATTGGTGGTAACTTTAGTGGTCGAATTTTTTTTTCGAGATTTTACAATATCAACGATCGTCTTGCACTCACTAAATGGCAAAAAATTCCATATTTTCCAGCTTTGCCTAGTTGTAGCTCACAATATACTCAATGAAGCCTATGACGTTATAGTTATAAGCTTAAACATATATTATCTTAAGTAGTAAAGCGCAACTCAAATGTTTAAAAAAAAAAACACAAAGATACAAAAAAAAATTGTCTTAAATAATTCTATAAAGAAAAAGGATCCATTTAAAATTGTTAGTCTTCTTTTCTAAGATCTAGCTATACCAGGAACCACTCACCACCACACCTCATCCTTCTTGGGGCAGTTTCAAAATATTATTTTGTAAACTAGCGTTATATATGGTATGGCACGAGTTTGCGCGTTGTAGCGCCAAGGCGAAGGGAGTTTGGAGAGTGAGATTTTAGAGACCGACAAGCTGGAAGAAATGGTGAAGGAGAAAATGGTGAACGAGACTTTGAAAAACGAGAAGTTGGGCGAAGAGAGCTTGGAGAACGAGAATTTGAAGAGAGAAAGTGGTTGTGCGCAAAGGGAAATAACGGAAAGCGCCAGACTTTGGACCCTGCCGTGTACTTTAGACCAGGAGAAGAATTTTAACATCTCAGCAGCGGGTCGGCGTTGGAAGCAGTTGGAAGCCGTGTGCAGAGGGCACAGGTTTCAAACAGGAACCACGGACCTTGCACCTGGAGTGGAGACTACCAGCAGGTCGTGCGCAAAAGGGAAATAATTGTTGGAAGTAGCGCCGTGAGAAGCCTACGATTAGCAAGGACATCAGGAATTTTCAAATTGAGTCACCTGTAGCTGAGTTCCTGAGGGCATCGTACGGATAAGTCAAGGCAATTTTGTCCTACTCTTGTCACGACCACACCCTAGAACATCGCCCGTTGGGTCCGTCAGAGTTGAGCAGTTAAGTTAAACCCAGTGTGTCTTGCCCAATATAGCAGATCCCGGCAGGAAGGTCGAGCGGTCGATCGATTTGTAGTTTCGAGAACGTTGTCCTGGGGAGCCGTGCCGTTACCGATGAAGTCCCAGAAGTGCAACTGACCGAAGCCCCGGGTGCCAGCGAACCACACTACCAGCCAGGAAGGGCGAGCAGTCGACCGGTTAAGGCATTTAAAAGGCCCTTGAAAAGCCTAAAGGCTTAGCATAATTCAGAGACTACGATAAATCCAGCCTCGCAACAAGCATGACCAGGAGCAGAGCAGCAGTAAACGCCGCCATCAGCCACATCACGACAGCTGCGGAGAACTCATCAAGAAGCGCAGAAACGTCTCGGACACCAAGAAATAGGTTGAGGTTAGGGTGAAACGTTCGTTCTCACTAGGAGTAAAGCGATGTGAGCTGCTAGGCAGCTACCTGGCGTTAGCCACCGTCATCGTGATCCCTTGAACACTTAACGACTTAATCTTACCTTAGATTAAGCTGAACACCAGAGTCTTAACTGTGCGACAATTTTGCGGTCGCGTGTTTGGTCCTTTAACTGCTTTTCCAGCGGCTGTTGCTGCGACACGGCTGAAAATCTGCTGATAATTGCTTTTTTTACTTGTATCTTGAGCCTTATCCGCTTGCAATACTTGTAGCAACGGCAGATACTTGTGCCGTGGACTCCGAATGTTTATGCAACATTGAATGGTGTCTCTAATGACAAAACCGAGGAGGGTTAACTGCTTGTCTTATGGTAGGTTGACAGGCAATTGACACAGCCTGAAATTTTCGTTATTGTCAGATGGTGATTACCCGGATCTATTCTTCGAAACATGTTGCATTATAACGGTCGATGCGAACCCGTGTTGAAAATTTTACAGTTGCTTTTTTGTTGTGAGGTTCACTTTGTATGCGTCATGGGTTTGTCATGCAAAGTTTCCAGCATACCGGAGTCCCGCTCTAAAGCAGATATAACACCTTCTGGCAATGGCACCTTTGTCGGTGAGTTGGCTAGGTTTTCGAGTTCCGCTAAAATAGGCTGGTCCAGTTTTCGACCAGGCTTTTTAGCGTACTCATTGAGTTCTTATAACTAACCATTTTTGCTATGACGGCGAGTACCTGTAATATTCAATTTTGGCCTTCAATCGTATTCAGGTGTCGTCGTAGCCGCCTTGTGAAAAGTCTGTGTCAGTCAAAATGTTTCTCGCTTCACCGCGAAGTGAACATTGTATAATATGTAGTTTTTGACTGGCCGAATATGGTTTATTAAGCATCAATTCCATTCTCTGAAACTGTGAATGACCGTGCCAATCGCAGAATCTTTCTTGCCTGGGTTTACTGTTAATATGTTTATGCTGGCCGACGTTCGCCTGGAAGCCTTCGAAGGCCCGCTTCCTGCCGGCATGCTGTCCTTAAATATTTGTTGATATATATTTCTCCGCCGTTTGGCGGAATACCTGCAATCCTTCTCAATTAACTTTTGGATATTTTCTAGAATCTCGTTTTGGTCATCTAGCAGGAGGCTATGTAAATCGATTCTGGCTGGGTTCTTTTGCTCTATGAAGGATGGTGACATAACAAGGTTTGGTATAAGGCACTTATTCTTTTTGTCTTGCTTTACTGTGGTTCTGAAGACTATCAGTCGACTTCAAACGAATTTTGACCTAGTTTAAGCCCATTTGACCTGGGTCGTTTGGGCTTGGGTATTCGGGTAAGTGAAAGTAGGCACTAGAGCCCTGCATAAGTAACCAGACTTCTTTGTCAAACCTTAAGCCCAACTGACCAAGTTGAAACCCATTTGACCTGGGTCGTTTGGGCTTGGGTATTCGGGTAAGTGGGAATTTTGTGTTGTATTTTTACCTAAATACAAATAATAATTGAAATAAAAAACAAAATACCGAAAACAAAAACTTGTAGTAGGTCAGGTCGAAGAAACGATAGGCAAGGTCGGTTCGGCTTGGGTTTCAAGTAACCCGGTCTAATAAAATAAAATATATCACTATTTTGAAGTGACCACAAGAATTTGCGGTGACCTATGAGGCGCGGTCAGTCAGTGAGTTGTGTTCGTACCCAAGGGTGCTCTACATGACCAGCACCCAACAAATCAAGCCAAGTTGTGAACAGTACCAGGCGCTCAGTAGAACCCACTTCAGATGAGAATTACTGATCAGCAAATTATATGTCACCGACTCAACGGCACACTGACCCGCCAATGCAGTCAGCACATTTTGAAGTGTCAGCCGAGCCAACTACGCAAACAGCTATCATAATCATAATTTCCTGACCTACTTTGGAACATAGCTTATGTCGGGTCACGCAGCCGCATCAGCTAATTAGCTTAATTCGATCTCTTATATTAACTGCATCGCGAAAGGTAGCTCTCTCTTTTGTTTTTTATGTACTTGCAATCTTGAGCCCAGCATTCGGCTGGCTGTCCCTTTGTAAAATCAGAACGAATTCTGATCTCGACATTAAATGCACTCTCATCTCGCCTGCTGTACCCTCTCTCGCTAATAAATTGTTAACAAGCATAAAGCATCCTGAAATTCATATTTTTTAATTTAGCAATAACTAATTAAAGAGCTTATTAGTTCAACATTGGTGACCCCGACGTGATTTGTGCATAAATAATACTAAATGCAAATCATATAAGTCTATTTACTGACTTTTTCGTTCTTGCGGCTGCGGTGCATTGGTAGAGAAACAATCAAAAGGTCTTAAATCCAGTGAGCGCTATAAATAAATAGCAGTTGGTGATTGCGGAAATTTACATACAAGGCGCAAAATCAGCTTTACATAGAAGTGTACAAAGCCAAGTAACGGGCTGTTATTCCCTCGTTTGCTTTGCGCTCATTTTCCCGCTGGAGCCGAATTTCGGGAATTTCGTCTGCTGTTGTTGTTGTAGCCATGCCTACGGGAACTTTTGGAGATGTTACCGCTGATGCAAAAAGGGCAATATTTTTCAAGCGCAAGGCAACGGCTTTATTTAATAGAGTGGAGCGCTTAGTGGATTCCCTATCAAGTGCGGCGTTAACTTCATGCTACGAATCCGGACTTCATGTGAGGTTAGAGTTGATTGCTGAGCTTCAATAGTCATTTAAAAAGGTGCTCGCTGAGCTCGAAAAATTGGATTTCGAGGAAATTGAAAGTGATTTAAGTGAAAAATTTGATGACATTCTCGTAATTCTGAAGTCATCGGTTCGATCCGAAATTTCAAAGCGCGCCTCACAGCTTCTTTCGCATTCAACTTTTGCTGACGGCACCACTCCGGGAGTTTTCGGCCCCCAGCAGCGTCAGCCTCGACATAGGGCAGCATTGCTGCCCCCACTGGAGCTTCCAATATTCGCTGGAGGTTATGAAAATTGGTCTGACTTTTATTCTATGTTTACCACGATCATAGATAGCCATCCGGACCTCACCAACGTAGAAAAGCTGCAGCATCTACGATCATGCCTGAGGGACGCAGCGTTGGAAACTATTCGCTCCTTGGAAATTTCGGATGGCAACTACGCAATTGCTTTAGATTTGCTGAAAAATTGATTTGATAATCGACGTTTGGTTTTTCAGGCACACATTTCTGAGATCCTGGGACTTAAGGCGGTGCAGAATGGTTCCGTCTCGACACTTCGGGAACTGTCCGATAAATTGAACACTCATATTCGTGCTCTCAAAGGACTAGGCACGACGGAACAAATCGCAGGATGCATCATCGTCCAAGTCCTGTTCCAAAAGTTGGATCCGGCAAGTCAGGCAAAGTGGGAAGAGCGTTTAGAGGACCCTGCCTTCGTCAATTTAATTCCTACGTGGGAGTCAATGGCATCATTTCTGGAGCAGGGATGCAGGACGTTGGAGACTATTGATTTCGCCATGGCAAACTATGCGCAGGGCATTCAGGTGGGAAGTAACAGAATACCCAATGCGCGTAGATCAGCATTTGTTGCCTCGAATGCTAACCCTTGGATTTGTACATTCTGTAATGATACGGGGCATTCCATTTCTTATTGTCAGAATTTTAAAATCCTGTATCCTGCGAAAAGGCTTCAAGAAGCGAAACGGCTCGGTCTCTGCAAAAATTGTCTTAAGGCTGGTCATCAAGTTCGGTAATGCAACACAGGAGTTTAGTAACGATACGGTGCTCTTAGCAACGGCTAGCGTTTTAGTAAAAAACCGTTCCGGGGTTTTCGTTCCCTGTCGAGCTCTACTCGATTCGGGCTCCCAACTGCATCTAATAACGTCCCGATTCGCAAAACAGCTTCAAGTAAAGAAAATAAAATCTTCAGCATCTGTAACTGGAATAGGAGATTCCAGTTTTGTGGCGGACGGTCACTCGGTCAATATTACGATTCAGTCCCGAACTTCCGAATACTCAGCCAACATTACCGCGGTGATTGCTCCGAACATAACAGAGCGACAGCCTAGCTTCAACGTCGACATTGGCAGCTGGAACATACCCAAAAATATACAGTTAGCTGACCCAAGGTTTTATGCTCCCCAGCGGGTGGATCTTTTAATCGGAGCCAGCCTCTTTTTCGAGATGTTGTGCGTTGGCCAAATCAAGCTCCCACCTGGATTACCCCTAATTCAAAAGACGCGTCTGGGCTGGGTTGTTTCTGGAGGTTATGGCAGTAAACACCGCCATTAGCCACATCTTGACAGCTGCGGAAGCGCAGAAACGTCTCGGACGCCAATAAATAGGTTGAGGTTAGGGTGAAACGTTCGTTCTCACTAGGATTAAAGCGATGTGAGCTGCTAGGCAGCTACCTGGCGTTAGCCACCGTCATCGTGATCCCTTGAACACTTAACGACTTAATCTTACCTTAGATTAAGCTGAGAACCAGAGTCTTAACTGTGCGACAATTTTGCGGTCGCGTGTTTGGTCCTTTAACTGCTTTTCCAGCGGCTGAAAATCTGCTGATAATTGCTTTTTTTACTTGTATCTTGAGCATCTTTCGCTTGCAATAGTTGTCCTTGGGTAGCAACGGCAGATACTTGTGCCGTGCAACATTGAATGGTGTCTCTAATGACAAAACCGAGGAGGGTTAACTGCTTGTCTTATGGTAGGTTGACAGGCAATTGACACAGCCTGAAATTTTCGTTATTGTCAGATGGTGATTACCCGGATCTATTCTTCGAAACATGTTGCATTATAACGGTCGATGCGAACCCGTGTTGAAAATTTTACAGTTGCTTTTTTGTTGTGAGGTTCACTTTGTATGCGTCATGGGTTTGTCATGCAAAGTTTCCAGCATACCGGAGTCCCGCTCTAAAGCAGATATAACACCTTCTGGCAATGGCACCTTTGTCGGTGAGTTGGCTAGGTTTTCGAGTTCCGCTAAAATAGGCTGGTCCAGTTTTTGACCAGGCTTTTTAGCGTACTCATTGAGTTCTTATAACTAACCATTTTTGCTATGACGGCGAGTACCTGTAATATTCAGTTTTGGCCTTCAATCGTATTCAGGTGTCGTCATAGCCGCCTTGTGAAAAGTCTGTGTCAGTCAAAATGTTTCTCGCTTCACCGCGAAGTGAACATTGTATAATATGTAGTTTTTGACTGGCCGAATATGGTTTATTAAGCATCAATTCCATTCTCTGAAACTGTGAATGACCGTGCCAATCGCAGAATCTTTCTTGCCTGGGTTTACTGTTAATATGTTTATGCTGGCCGACGTTCGCCTGGAAGCCTTCGAAGGCCCGCTTCCTGCCGGCATGCTGTCCTTAAATATTTGTTGATATATATTTCTCCGCCGTATGGCGGAATACCTGCCATCCTTCTCAATTAACTTTTGGGTATTTTCTAGAATCTCGTTTTGGTCATCTAGCAGGAGGCTATGTAAATCGATTCTGGCTGGGTTCGTTTGCTCTATGAAGGATGGTGACATAACAAGGTTTGGTATAAGGCACTTATTCTTTTGGTCTTGCTTTACTGTGGTTCTGAAGACTATCAGTCGACTTCAAACGAATTCTGACATAGTTTAAGCCCATTTGACCTGGGTCGTTTGGGCTTGGGTATTCGGGTAAGTGAAAGTAGGCACTAGACCCCTGCATAAGTAACCAGACTTCTTTGTCAAACGTTAAGCCCAACTGACCTAGTTGAAACCCATTTGACCTGGGTCGTTTGGGCTTGGGTATTCGGGTAAGTGGGAATTTGTTGTTGTATTTTTACCTAAATACAAATAATAATTGAAATAAAAAACAAAATACCGAAAACAAAAACTTGTAGTAGGTCAGGTCGAAGAAAAGATAGGCAAGGTCGGTTCGGCTTGGGTTTCATGTAACCCGGTCTAATAAAATAATATATTTCACTATTTTGAAGTGACCACAAGAATTTGCGGTGACCCATGAGGCGCGGTCAGTCAGTGAGTTGTGTTCGTACCCAAGGGTGCTCTACATGACCAGCACCCAACAAATCAAGCAGTAGCCAAGTTGTGAACAGTACCAGGCGCTCAGTAGAACCCACTTCAGATGAGAATTACTGATCAGCAAATTATATGTCACCGACTCAACGGCACAATGCAGTCAGCACATTTTGAAGTGTCAGCCGAGCCAACTACGCAAACAGCTATCATAATCATAATTTCCTGACCTACTTTGGAATATAGCTTATGTCGGGTCACGCAGCCGCAGCAGCTAATTAGCTTAATTCGATCTCTTATATTAACTGCATCGCGAAAGGTAGCTCTCTCTATCTAGCTCTCTCGTTTTTTGTGTACTTGCAATCTTGGGCCCAGCATTCAGGCTGTCCCTTTGTAAAATCAGAACGAATTCTGATCTCGACATTAAATGCACTCTCATCTCGCCTGCTGTACTCTCTCTCGCTAATAAATTGTTAACAAGCATAAAGCATCCTGAAATTCATATTTTTTAATTTAGCAATAACTAATAAAAGAGCTTATTAGTTCAACATTGGTGACCCCGACGTGATTTGTGCATAAATAATACTAAGTGCAAATCATATAAGTCTATTTACTGACTTTTTCGTTCTTGCGGCTGCGGTGCATTGGTAGAGAAACAATCAAAAGGTCTTAAATCCAGTGAGCGCTATAAATAAATAGCAGTTGGTGATTGCGGAAATTTACATACAAGGCGCAAAATCAGCTTTACATAGAAGTGTACAAAGCCAAGTAACGGGCTGTTATTCCCTCGTTTGCTTTGCGCTCATTTTCCCGCTGGAGCCGAATTTCGGGAATTTCGTCTGCTGTTGTTGTTGTAGCCATGCCTACGGGAACTTTTGGAGATGTTACCGCTGATGCAAAAAGGGCAATATTTTTCAAGCGCAAGGCAACGGCTTTATTTAATAGAGTGGAGCGCTTAGTGGATTCCCTATCAAGTGCGGCGTTAACTTCATGCGACGAATCCGGTCTTCATGTGAGGTTAGAGTTGATTGATGAGCTTCAAGAGTCATTTAAAAAGGTGCTCGGTGAGCTCGAAGAGTTGGATTTAGAGGAAATTGGAAGTGATTTAAGTGAGAAATTTGATGACATTCTCGTAACTCTGAAGTCATCGGTTCGATCCGAAATTTCAAAGCGCACCTCACAGCTTCTTTCGCATTCAACTTTTGCTGACGGCATCACTCCGGGAGTTTTCGGCCCCCAGCAGCGTCAGCCTCGACATAGGGCAGCATTGCTGCCCCCACTGGAGCTTCCAAAATTCGCTGGAGGTTATGCAAATTGGTCTGACTTTTATTCTATGTTTACCACGATCATAGATAGTCATCCCGACCTCACCAACGTAGAAAAGCTGCAGCATCTACGATCATGCCTGAGGGACGCAGCGTTGGAAACTATTCGCTCATTGGAAATTTCGGATGGCAACTACGCAATTGCTTTAGATTTGCTGAAAAATAGATTTGATAATCGACGTTTGGTTTTTCAGGCACACATTATTGAGATCCTGGGACTAAAGGCGGTGCAGAGTGGTTCCGTCTCGACACTTCGGGATCTGTCCGATAAATTCAATGCTCATATTCGTGCTCTCAAGGGACTGGGCACGACAGAACAAATCGCAGGATGCATCATCGTCCAAGTTCTGTTCCAAAGGTTGGATCCGGCAAGTCAGGCAAAGTGGGAAGAGCGTTTAGAGGACCCTGCCTTCGTCAATTTAATTCCTACGTGGGAGTCAATGGCATCATTTCTGGAGCAGCGATGCAGGACGTTGGAGACTATGGATTTCGCCATGGCAAACTATACGCCGGGCAATCAGGTGGGAAGTAACAGAATACCCAATTCGCGTAGATCAGCATTTGTTGCCTCGAACGCTAACCCCTGGATTTGTATATTCTGTAATGATACAGGGCATTCCATTTCTTATTGTCAGAATTTTAAAATCCTGTATCCTGCGAAAAGGCTTCAAGAAGCGAAACGGCTCGGTCTTTGCATAAATTGTCTTAAGGCTGGTCATCAAGTTCGGTAATGCAACTCCAGTAGTTTTCGTGCATGCGGATCTAAGCACCACACCCTGCTTCACCTGGGAAACTCACCTTCCTTTCCTTCACAAGAAGGAGCACAGCTTCAAGAAGCCCTTCCCTCTGCCTCACCCTCTGTACCGCCTTCCACTTCGACTGCTCTTATCGCACAGGAGTTTAGTAATGATACGGTGCTCTTAGCAACGGCTAGCGTCTTAGTAAAAAACCGTTCCGGGGTTTTCGTTCCCTGTCGAGCTCTACTCGATTCGGGCTCCCAACTGCATCTAATAACGTCCCGATTCACAAAACAGCTTCAAGTAAAGAAAATAAAATCTTCAGCATCTGTAACTGGAATAGGAGATTCCAGTTTTGTGACGGACGGTGTCTCGGTCAATATTACGATTCAGTCCCGAACTTCCGAACACTCAGCCAACATTACCGCGGTGATTGCTCCGAACATAACAGAGCGACAGCCTAGCTTCAACGTCGACATTGGCAGCTGGAACATACCCAAAAATATACAGTTAGCTGACCCAAGGTTTTATGCTCCCCAGCAAGTGGATCTTTTAATCGGAGCCAGCCTCTTTTTCGAGATGTTGTGCGTTGGCCAAATCAAGCTTCCACCTGGATTACCCCTAATTCAAAAGACGCGTCTGGGCTGGGTTGTTTATGGAGGTTATGGCCTTTCCAATGACTCGGCTTTACCGTCGTCTCAAGATGTACTTCTCGCTAGTAGAGAGAATAGTTTCGATCGGTTAGATGATCTTCTTCGACGATTTTGGGAGGTGGAAAGCTGCGCCGAGCCAGGCTCAATATGCAGCATTGTCATCAGTTTCTGCCGCTGACATCGGGTTGTGCCGGTACTTCTTGCCTCATCATTGCGTCATAAAGGAAGATAGCTGCACTACAAAGCTTGGCGTAGTTTTTGATGGCTCGGCGGCCAGTTCCTCAGGCTATTCTCTCAACGATGTTCTTATGGCAGGCCCTGTTATTCAGCCTAAGCTGTTCCAGATTCTTCTTCGGTTTCGTTCACACCCAGTAGCAATCACAGGAGACATTTGCAAAATGTACCGTTGTGTTAGGGTTCAGCCTGAGGACAGCCATTTGCAATGCATTTTATGGAGGGACTCCCCCCAGGACCAGTTGCGGGTGTTTAAGCTAGACACCGTTACTTATGGCACGAAGGCAGCATCATTTCTAGCTGTGCGAGCTATGCATCAGTTGGCTGCAGACGAGCATACAGCGTTTCCGCTTGGGGCTGAGGTCATTCGTCGCGATTTTTAAGTGGATGATTTTATATCTGAAGCCAAGTCCAAGGAAGAGGCAGTCACCATTATGGATCAGGCATCAAAACTTCTAGCCAAGGGAAAATTTAAGCTTAGAAAGTGGTGCTCAAATGTATCGGCTGTTTTGGATGAAGTTGCAGACAAGGATAAGGAGTCCTATTTGAAGTTTGATGATGGCACTGATTTTGCAAAAACCTTAGGTCTCGCTTGGGATCCAGTTTCTGACCAACTATTGTTTTCCTTTTCGGTCTTACAGTCAACATCCAGCCCCTGCAAGCGATCTGTCCTGTCTGCAATAGCGCGATTTTACGATCCTCTCGGGTTGGTTGGACCTGTGATTACAAAATCGAAAATTTTCCTTCAACAACTGTGCAAGGAGAAGTTATCCTGGGATGAAAGCCTTCCTGAGTCACAGAACACGGAATGGAGTGCTATATATACGAGTTTTGGGCAGATTAAGCATGTGTCATCATATGCGTCCAAACTCTGAGAATGAAATTCACGGATTTTGTGATGCCAGCATAGAAGCATATGGTGCCTGTGTCTACATCGTTTGCAACGGCCGATCTCAATTACTTTGCTCAAAGTCAAAGTTGCCCCCTTGTAAGCACTCACTGCGCCCAAGTTGGAACTGTGTGGGGCGGAACTCCTGCCTAGGATCATCCCAGAAGTGGCTGGGACGAGTGCATTTGAGGGAAAGGTTTACTGCTGGAGCGACTCTGCGGTAGCGCTTTCATGGATCCGAGACGAGCCGTCCAGATTCAATATTTTTGTAGCGAACCGAGTAGCTGCCATTCAAGAGCTAACTGAGTCAGTGGAGTGGCGATATGTTCTAACTTCTTTAAATCCAGCTGACATTCTCTCCCGAGGTGCTTTTCCGGCTGAGCTCGACGAGTCTCCTCTCTGGGCTCACCGACCAAAATTCCTCTGTGGCCCCAAGGCTGACTGGCCGACCCCAATCACTGCTGAAAAGCCAACGCTTGAGGTACGCCGGAGGATTCTACTAACAAAATCTCCATACGAAGACATAGTGGCCAGTTCCAAATTTGCCAATTCCTTTGCTGCCCTTCAAAGAATTTTCGGATACGTCTATAGGTTTAGTAATCGCATCCATCGCCCTACGCTTACGGTGTCTGACCTTCAAGGCGGTACGCTGCTGTTGCTTCGTCTTGTCCAGCGCTCAAATTTATGAGATGACATCAAATCATTGCAGTCAAAGGGAATGGTGCACTCCTCCAGCTCGCTCACATCTCTTTCGCCATTCATTGACCAATTTGGGCTTCTTAGAGTGGATGGCCGGCTGAGGAATTCTTCTCTGGATTTTAATGGGCGTCATCCAATTATATTACCACGGAGTCATTCGGTCACTATTGCCATTATTACTCACTTTCATGAACGCAATCTGCACACTGGGCCACGGGCATTACTCGGCATAATTCGATCCCAATCTTGGCCTATTGGGGGGAGGCTGACGGTTATGAAGGCGGTAATTAAATGTATTAGATGCTTTCGAATGAAGCCTCGAGTAGTGGAGCATATCATGGCGGATCTTCCAAAGGAGCGACTTGATGGATCTCATGCGTTCGAAGTCACTGGCATCGACTTTTGCGGGCCATTTTTCTACAAGTCAGAGGCGCGAAGCAAGCCTCCAGTAAAATGCTACGTTTGTGTCTTCATTTGTTTCGCCACTAAGGCTATTCATTTGGAGTTAATCAAGGATCTCCCTACGGTATCGTTTCTACATGGCCTCAAACGATTTATATGCACTAGAAGAAGGCCGCGGCAGATTTGGTCTGATAATGCAACCAACTTTGTTGGCGCTCGCAATGAGCTGCTCGAACTAAGGCGCCTATTCCTCAGCAGTGATCACCAGAGACCTACGTTGGACTTTTGCCTAGCGAAGGCTATTGATTGGTGTTTCATTCCTCCTAGGTCGCCACACTTCGGAGGTCTTTGGGAAGCGGCTGTTAATATCGCTAAGCATAATTTCTACCGCGCTGTTGGCACTGCTGTTTTGGCCTTTGAGGAGTTGCGGATCCTGGTGTGTCACATTTCGGCGGTCGTTAATTCTCGACCATTAGTCTCGATTTCAGAAAACCCAGCTGATCTGGATGTATTAACCCCAGCACATTTTTTGAATGGTGGTCCGCCTTCCTCTTTCGTCGAGCCGGATGTGACCAGTCTTAACTTCAATCGCTTGGATGGATGGCAACGCGTGGCTAAAATGCAGCAGATCTTTTGGTCCCGATGGAAGGAAGAATACCTAACATTACTGCAGCAGCGCTCCAAGTGGACCAGTACCAATTCTGATCTCGACATTAAATGCACTCTTGTCTCACCTGCTGTACTCTCTCACGCTAATAAATTGTTAAAAAGCATAATGCAACCTGAATAGCAGCCAACCACGTTAGCTCAACCTCAGCGCAGTTCCGAATCGCCTGTGGTCCGGCATCGCAGTCGACCGGTTAAGGCATTTAAAAGGCGTTGTCCTGGAAAAGCCCAAAGGCTTAGCAAGATTCAGAGACTACGATAAGTCCAGCCTCGCAACAAGCATAACCAGGAGCAGAGCAGCAGTAAACACCGCCATCAGCCACATCACGACAGCTGCGGAGAACTCATCAAGAAGCGCAGAAACGTCTCGGACGCCAAGAAATAGGTTGAGGTTAGGGTGAAACGTTCGTTCTCACTAGGAGTAAAGCGATGTGAGCTGCTAGGCAGCTACCTGGCGTTAGTCACCGTCATCGTGATCCCGTGAACACTTAACGACTTTATCTTACATTTGATTAAGCTGAGAACCAGAGTCTTAACTGTGCGACAATTTTGCCGTCGCGTGTTTGGTCCTTTAACTGCTTTTCCAGCGGCTGTTGCTGCGACATGGCTAAAAATCTGATCTCCCGATTCCTGCCGGCATGCTGTCCTTAAATAGTTGTTGATATATATTTATCCGCTGTTTCTCGGAATCCCTGCCATCCTTCTCAAGGAACTTGTGTCGTTTGGGCTTGGGTATTCGGGTAAGTTAGAAATTTGTTTGTATTTTTACATAAATAAAAAGAAATAAAAAACAAAATACAGAAAACCAAAACTTGTAGTAGGTCAGGTCGAAAAAAAGATAGGCAAGGTCGGTTCGGCTTGGGTGTTATGTAACCCGGTCTAATAAGGTAATATTTATCACTATTTTGAAATGACCACAAGAATTTGCGGTGACCTATGAGTTGTGTTCATACCCAAGGGTGCTCTACATGACCAGCACCCAACAAATCAAGCAGTAGCCAAGTTGTGAACAGTACCAGGCGATCAGTAGCACCCACTTCAGATGAGAATAGCTGATCAGCCAACTTTATGTCTCACTAACTCACCGTCTCACCGACTCAACGACACACTGACCCGCCAATGCAGCCAGCACATTTTGAAGTGTCAGCCGAGTCAACTACGCAAACTGCTATCATAATCATAATTCCCTGACCAACTTTAGAATATAGCTTATTTCACTAATCATTACACTAAACTTCCGTGTTCAAAGTAGTATATAAGCATGTATCAAATAAAGAATGAACAACACAACTCATAACTCTACATTAGATTTAGCTGAGAACCAGAGTCTTAACTGTGCGACAATTTTGCCATCGCGTGTTTGGTCCTTTAACTGCTTTTCCAGCGGCTGTTGCTGCGACACGGCTAAAAATCTGCTGATAATTGCTTTTTTTACTTGTATCTTGAGCATCTTTCGCTTGCAATAGTTGTCCTTGGGTAGCAACGGCAGATACTTGTGCCGTGGACTCCGAATGTTTATGCAACATCGAATGGTGTCTCTAATGACAAAACCGAGGAGGGTTAACTGCTTGTCTTATGGTAGGTTGACAGGCAATTGACACAGCCTGCAATTTTCGTTATTGTCAGATGGTGATTACCCGGATCTATTCTTCGAAACATGTTGCATTATAACGGTCGATGCGAACCCGTGTTGAAAATTTTACAGTTGCTTTTTTGTTGTGAGGTTCACTTTGTATGCGTCATGGGTTGTCATCCAAAGTTTCCAGCATACCGGAGTCCCGCTCTAACCAGGCTTTTTAGCGTACTCAGTGAGTTCTTATAACTAACCATTTTTGCTATGACGGCGAGTACCAGTAATATTCAGTTTTGGCCTTCAATCGTATCAGGTGTCGTCGTAGCCACCTTGTGAAAAGTCTGTGTCAATCAAAATGTTCCTCGCTTCACCGCGAAGTGAACATTGTATAATATGTAGTTTTTGACTGGCAGAATATGGTTTATTTAGCATCAATTCCATTCTCTGAAACTAAGAAATGACCGTGTCAATCGCAGAATCTTTCTTAACTGGGCTTACTGTTAATAACTTTATGCTGGCCGATGTTCGCCTGGAAGCCTTCGAAGGCCCGCTTCCTGCCGGCATGCTGTCCATAAATATTTGTTGATATATATTTATCCGCTGTTTGTCGGAATCCCTGCCATCCTTCTCAAGGAACTTGTGTCGTTTGGGCTTGGGTATTCGGGTAAGTGCGAAATTTGTTTGTATTTTTACCTAAATAAAAATAATAACTGAAATAAAAAACAAAATACAGAAAACCAAAACTTGTCAGGTCGAAACACAGATAGGCAAGGTCGGTTCGGCTTGGGTGTCATGTAGCCCGGTCTAATAAAGTAATATTTATCACTATTTTGAAATGAGCACAAGAATTTGCGGTGACCTATGAGTTGTGTTTATACCCAAGGGTGCTCTACATGACCAGCACCCAACAAATCAAGCAGTAGCCAAGTAGCCAGGCGCTCAGTAGCACCCACTTCATATGAGAATAGCTGATCAGCAAACTATATGTCTCACTAACTCACCGTCTCAACAATTCAACGACACACTGACCCGCCAATGCAGTCAGCACATTTTGAAGTGTCAGCCGAGCCAACTACGCAAACTGCTACCATAATCATAATTCCCTGAACTACTTTAGAATATAGCTTATTTCACTAATCATAACACTAAACTTCCGTGTTCATTCAAGGATTCGGTCGAACGACGCCACCGAGACGGCTATTATTCCGGTAAGTTAAATCAGCTAAACGATCTCTTGCAGCAGTTTGGGACCTAGATGAAGAAGTCCATTAAGCGGCATTACCCACTGGAAGAAAGCACTCTTTACCACTAGTAGCACTAAAAGAATTGGTCGAAAAATATCCGAAAATTTTTTTGGACAACATACCGACTGGAAGCGGACTTCCGAAGGCCCCCAGGCAAACTTCGGCCAACATCAAGACTACAACAGGAGATCAAGTAAAAGGAAACTCCGCAATTGACACCTTGATCAGACAGTTGCAGAGAAGATGCAACGAATTGGAATCATCATTAACATTAGCCTCGAACGCCCCAATACACCTGCTTCGAGAAAACGACGCGCCAATGAGCCTAAACTTGGCACTTCCGCCAATTAGCATTCCGGAGTTCAACGGCGAGTATTTAGACTGGCCACGGTTCCATGATCTCTTTGTTGAATTGGTACATAATAAACCATATTCCGCCAGTCAAAAACTACAAATTCTACAGAGTTCGCTTCGCAGTGAAGCGAGGAACGTCTTGACAGACACAGCCTTCTCACAGGGTAGCTATGACGACACCTGGTTGCGATTGAAGGCCAGGTACCAGAACGGAAAAATACTAGTATTCGCCGCCGTAGCAAAAATGATTGACAATAAGCCTATAGACTCGCGCCAACTAAGGGCCTTACATGACACTATCAAAAACTCAATGAGTACTCTTTAAAACCTCGATGTAAGCAAAAAATCCTGGGATCCAATCCTGTGTTTTATTATCAGAAGAAAACTAGACCAGCAGTCTCTAGCTGCTCTAGGAAATTCAACGGATGCACCAACGGAAATTCCAACGTTAAGGAGTGAACTGACGTTTATTGAGCGGCGTGCTTGCATGCTGGAGACGATAAGCGCTCATCCTACAGAAACACTCCGCCATCAGTCAGTTCACAACGAAGAGAGCTGTAAGATTTGTCACCTAGGACCACATAATCTTAGAGCATGCAGCCGTTTCCAGGAAATGGACCCCAAAATACGACGCCAAGCCATTATTTAAGTAGTTGTTTGTCTACAGCTCATAGGTTTGAAAACTGTGGATCACTGGCCACTTGTCGAGTCTGCCAGCAAAGGCATCATTCATTGTTACACGAAGGACCAAGAGCAATACAGTGGCCGGCACATCAACCTTTGCAGGCTAGACAACCCTAGAGGATATACTCTGCTCGCGACCGCCAAGGTATCATTACGAGGGCCAACCGGTCAACTACAAACATGTCGCCCTGTAATAGATGGTGTATCACAGGTGAACCTTCTCAAGGAGAATGGCAGATCTTCTATCTCTAAAGCAAAAGTCACCGATTAAAATATCTGGAATCGGACGAAATATAACAACAGCAATTGGATCAATACTACAGCTCCCAACATGTATATTAGGTTTTGAAACACTAGTAGAGGTATTTTTTATTCCCACAGTCATTACAGACCAACCGTCAGTACCGATTGCAACCGATCTTACTATTTCCGAGGGACTGCCGTTAGCAGATCCTCAATTTCGGCAACCTGGACCCATTGACCTAACCTTGGCGGTTGATGTATATTCTCGTGTAGTAACCGGAACTTCTTGATCTAGGACCTAATAAACCTTTGGCCCAAGGCACAAGACTTTGTTATGTAATCACAGGTTTTCTCGACAAAGAAAACTCATCTGATACGGAAATCAACCCTTTTCTGGTAGAAGACAGAGATGACTGTGCAGGACTGAACGCTGCTTATGAGCCAACGAAAGATAAAAATACGATGAATGATAATCAATTTGATATAGAAGAAAGCAAACGGCAGAATGAGATTTCACTCGATGAAGAAGGAATTCTTTTAACGAACTTAGCATTGATGGATCATAAAATAAAAGAGCAGCTGACTGAACTTTATACTGCAAGAGAAAAACCAATTAATATAGAACCGACTTCTCAAATGTTCGTACCCGAGGGTGCTCAACATGACCAGCACCCCCAACAAATCAAGCAGTAGCCAAGTTGGGAACAGTACCAGGCGCTCAGAAGCACATTTTGCTGTGTCAGCCGAGCCAACTAAGCAAACTGCTACCGTAATCATAATTCCCTGACCTACTTTGAAATATAGCTTATTTCACTAATCATTACACTTAACTTCCGTGTTCCAAGTAGTATGTAGGATTTGAATCTGGCGGACTTATTACACGGCACACTCGAAGCGGGTTAAGTTATATGTCAACTCTTAATCAGTTCGCAATCTAAAATCCTCGATAAAGTACTCGATTCTTTTAATGCCGCCGATACCTACACGAGTGAGCGGGGAGTCGTCGTTTAGCGTTCGTGAAGACAAGAACACAATTCATGTGACATAAAAAAAATCTGTAAAATTAATGTAAGCACATCTATGTTTAAACTTTATCCCGATAAAACATTGTAAATCTAACGATTCCTACAATTTGGGGCTCATCCGGAAATGACCAAAACATTACAGTGCGTTTTAACAAACACAACTACAATGATTGCCAAATTTCAAGTCTTGTGAAATGACAATTTGAGACAACTGCGCAGTTAATTTGGCAGTGTGTCCAAAAAAGACGACGACAAAAACCAGAATTCGGAAGACGTGTGTAAAAAAACACGCAAGGGGAACGCTTGGAGCCAATAGCGACTACAGTCCAGGAGGTAGTGCATCATAGATCCCCAGAGCGTCGGTCTGAGATCCGACGGTGAATTGGTAACTTGCAGAGGCTGATCTGTGGAAGGCGTTGGGAGCAGCGATAGACAGATGCGAGCGGAGCAAGTCAGGAGCGTAAAGCGCGCATTGGAGCAAAGGCGGGTTGACGGAATCTGGAGGGCAAGATTTTCAAGAAGAGCAGCACTGAGTCTGGAGTAGCAGATCTTGGAAGCGGACAAGCAACGGCAAAAACTTTTCAAGTTGAATAGTCCAGAAGGAAAGCAGTGCATCGAAAAGGGTGGTAATCAGAAAGCTGACCCAGTCAAATTGAAAGTCCGTCACAAGCAGTGAAGGTAGACTGTATGTATAAAACCAAAATTTGTCATTAACTGAAAAGTTATTCATATAATCTATTTTTATAAACATATAATCTTTTTGTTACTGTTAAGCTAATATCAAAACAATTTAAGGAAATTTCATCTCAAAATGCAACTCGAAGAGATAATGTTAATGCGATGCGACGATTTGCGCGCAAAGCTACTAGAACTTAATTTACCCACAGCCGGTAGAAAACACGTTTTACTGGATCGACTCCTGGCTCACTTTGGTATTCAGGACGATGATGATAACAACGACTCGGATGGAGTCGAATCTATAGCTACCGCTCTCGATTGTCCAGTGCAGGCAGCGCCTACAAGGCGTTCTTTGCTTACACTTAAAGATGTAGAAGGCAGTGTTTCAAATTTTCCAGATACAAATAGTCCAGATACAGATCAGTGGATCCAAGAGTTGGAGGAATGTGCTTTGACTGTGCAGTGGAGTCAGCTTCAACTATTCATTAATTCTAAGCATTTGCTCAGTGGGGCTGCAAAATCGTTCATTCGCAGTCAGGTTAACATTCGCGACTGGGATTTTCTTAAGGCAGCATTACGTGGCGAATTTGCTGTTAAAATATCATCTGCTGAGGTTCATCGCAAGCTAGGTCAACATGCACAGAGGAAAGGAGAGACACTTCAGGAATATTTGTATCCTTTGATGGAAAGGAGTTTCACGTGGTTCCAGATGAGGACATGGGTTTCGACGCAATTTTAGGCAGAACTATCCTGAGTATTGTGGAAATGAAAGTTACAAAAGAAGGCACTGAGTTTATGCGACGGAATGAATCCAAAAGTAACGAAGATAAACATATAAATTTCGGGTCCGAGTTTCTGCAAGACTTTAAGGGCATATGTGCAGAACAGGCAGCAGTTTCGGATCACGTTGATTTATCCCATTTAAATCAATCACAGCAGTCTGCGGCCAAAAGTTTGATTGAAGAGTATGCACCCGAGCGCAACGCAAATGCTCCGGTAAAATGAAAATCATTTTGAAGGATGAAATACCTGTCTATCAGCATCCACGTCGTTTACCAGTCTGTGATCAGAAAACCGTTGACGATCAAGTTCAGGATTGGCTTGCAGAGAAAATCATCCAACCAAGTACCTCAGAATACGCATCGGTAGTTTTGGTGTCCAAGAAAAACGGAAAGAAGAGACTGTGCTGTGACTACCGAAAACTGATTAAATTATCCGAGACAATTTTCCGATGGCTCATATGGTGACCGTGCTGGACAAGCTGCAAGGGTCCACGATATTCACTACTTTAGATCTAAGAAACGGCTTCTTCCACGTTCCGATTGAACCAGGCTCTGGACAATTTGAATTCCTTTATGTACCATTTGGCATATCAAATTCACCTGCGGCTTTCACAAGATTCATCATGGCAGTTCTAAGGGAGCTCATCGGCACTAACATAGTCGTTGTGTACATGGACGATGTAATCATACCCAGTCAAGACTTTGAAGAAGGACTTGCTAAGTTGAAAGATGTCTTGCAAGTTGCTTCTTGCAACGGTTTACGTATCAACTGGAGTAAGTGCCAAATATTGCACAGTAAAGTACAGTTCCTAGGATACATCATTCAAAGTGGAACCATCACCCCAGGTCCAGAAAAGATTCAAGCTGTGAAAGAGTTTCCCATACCACATGACAAAAAAGCGATTCAGCGATTCCTAGGTCTGACTTCTTACTTCCGAAAATTTATAAACGGGTACGCATCCATTGCCAGGCACTTGTCGGATTTACTGAGAGGCGATTCCAAGTATAAATTTGTAGAAAAACAACAATTTGCGTTCGAAAAGCTGAAGACTGCCCTTATTAGCGAACCGGTCTTAAAGTTGTATAATCCTAACTTACAAACGGAAATCCGCACAGACGCGTCCAAGTACGGTTTTGGGGCAGTCTTACTGCAAAAGGACCCCGTAGACTGTGCTTTCCATCCAGTCCAATACATGAGCCGAAAGACATCACCGTTCGAGGAAAAGTGCGATTCCTATGAACTGGAAGTACTGGCTATTATTGGAGCTCTAGTCAAGTGGCGTAAATATGTGTTAGGCATAAAGTTCACAATCGTAACTGATTGTAATGCGTTCAAAATGACAATGAACAAAAAGGAAGTTCCTCTTCGCGTAGCTCGTTGGGCTTTATATTTGCAGGACTTCAACTACAAGATCGAACATCGTTCGGGGACCCAAATGAAACATGCTGATGCCCTGAGTCGAGTCTTATGATTCTTTTTGTCAGACTCTATTACTCATTGCTTAAAGGAAGCCCAGATTAACGATGATTGGACAAAAGCAGTTCGGAACCTTGTAGAAAAGGATGCATACCAGGACTTCTATATACAGAATGACGTTCTCTTCAAAGATTCGACTCGTGAGCTGGTCGTAGTACCTTCGACTTTGGAGAGCGCGCATAGCCAGGGGCACTTTTCTGCCAGAAAGACACAGGGTATAATCGAAAGGTCGTATTTCTTTCCCAAGCTCAAAGATAAAACCGATCGAATCGTCGAGAGTTGCATCAGATGCTAAATCGTAAATGCCAAGGCCGGCAAGAAAGAGGGATTTCTAACTTCAATTGACAAAGGCGATTTACCCTTCATTACATACCACATCGACCACGTCGGGCCCATGGAAATGACGACCAAGCGATATAATCACATCTTTGTCATAGTAGACGGATTCTCAAAATATGTCTGGCTCTACCCAACTCGTAGCACTGGTGTAGACGAAGTTCTAAACTGTCTTGATAGGCAAGCCGTACATTTTGGAAATCCTTACCGTGTCCGATAGAGGTACCGCTTTCACATCTCTCGCATTCAAGGAATACTGCGAGTCACACAACATACAGCATCTGCTTATGGCGACAGGTGTACCACGCGGAAATGGCCAAGTCGAAAGACTTCACAAGATCCTCGTACCAATGCTAGCAAAGTTGAGCTATGAAAGTCCATTAGCTTGGTATAAATACGTGGGCCGGGCTCAGCAAATTATCAACAGCACTGAGCCGAGAAGCACCAAGATTACGCCATTAAAGCTTTTAACTGGAGTTGATATGCGATTAGCCGGCTGCCATGAACTGAAGGCCTTGATACAGGAGTTTGCGATAAAAGATCTAGATGAAAAAAGAGAGAAGTTTCGCCAAACAGCCAGAGAGAACATCAAAAAGGTACAAGACGAGAATAAGAAAGCGTTTGATTTGAAGCGAAAACAAAAAAGAGTCTATCAACTCAATGATTTGGTAGCAATCAAAAGAACTCAGTATGGTGTCGGATTAAAGCTTAAGGGGAAGTTTTTAGGGCCCTACAAGATTGTTGCAGTAAAGAATCATGGGCGGTTCGAAGTAGAACGTATAGGTGATTCATCAACATCTACGGTTTCCGAGTACATGAAACCTTGGTCAGGTCCATTCGAGGCGAATGAACAGTCAGGAGGGCCGAATGTAGGATTTGAATCTGGCGGGCTTTTACACGGCACACTCGAAGCGGGTTAAGTTATATGTCAACTCTTAATCAGTTCGCAATCTAAAATCCTCGATAAAGTACTCGATTCTTTTAATGCCGCCGATACCTACACGAGTGAGCGGGGAGTCGTCGTTTAGCGTTCGTGAAGACAAGAACACAATTAATGTGACATAAAAAAAATCTGTAAAATTAATCTAAGCACATCTATGTTTAAACTTTATCCCGATAAAACATTGTAAATCTAACGATTCCTACAATTTGGGGCTCATCCGGGAATGACCAAAACATTACAGTGCGTTTTAACAAACACACTACAATGATTGCCAAATTTCAAGTCTTGTGAAATGACAATTTGAGACAACTGCGCAGTTAATTTGGCAGTGTGTCCAAAAATGACGACGACAAAAACCAGAATTCGGAAGACGTGTGTGAAAAAACGCGCCAGGGAAACGCTTGGAGCCAAAGCGACTACAGTCCAGGAGGTAGTGCATCATAGATCCCCAGAGCGTCGGTCTGAGATCCGACGGTGAACTGGTAACTTGCAGAGGCTGATCTGTGGAAGGCGTTGGGAGCAGCGATAGACAGAGGCGAGCGGAGCAAGTCAGGAGCGTGAAGCGCGCATTGGAGCCAAGGCGGGTTGACGGAATCTGGAGGGCAAGATTTCCAAGAAAAGCAGCACTGAGTCTGGAGTAGCAGATCTTGGTGGAAGGCAACGACGTCAGCGGACAAGCAACGGCAAAAACTTTTCAAGTTAAATAGTCCAGAAGGAAAGCAGTGCATCGAAAAGGGTGGTAATCAGAAAGCTGACCCAGTCAAATTGAAAGTCCGTCACAAGCAGTGAAGGTAGACTGTATGTATAAAACCAAAATTTGTCATCAACTGAAAAGTTATTCATATAATCAATTTTTATAAACATATAATCTTTTTGTTACTGTTAAGCTAATATCAAAACAATTTAAGAAAATTTCATCTCAAAATGCAACTCGAAGAGATAAAGTTAATGAAATTTCATATTGTAAAGCCGAAGCTTATATACCCTTGCAGCTATAATTATTAAATTTAAAAACACAAAAAATGATATTCCCAATAGTATAAGATAATATGTCAAAAAACACCGAAGCTATAATTTGTTTTATATAATTTTCCCACCAATTTTCTGATCGTTCCTATGGCAGTTATATGATATAGTCGTCCGATTTTGATAAAATTAAATTCGAAATTCAAAACGAATTAAAAAATGTTATTTCCAAGCGTAGGAGGTTATATGTTAAATAACACCGAAGCTATAATTTGTTTCATATTATTTTCCCACCAATTTTACGATTGTTCCTATGGCAGCTATATGATATAGTCTTCCGATTTTGATAAAATTTAATTCGAAATTCAAAACTAATTAAAACATGTTATTTCCAAGCATAGGATGTTTAAAAACACCAAAGATATAATTTTTTAAATTTTTTTCCGATTATTCCTAGGGGAGCTATAAGATATAGTTGTCTGATCCGGATGGTTCCGACTTATATACTACCTGCAAAACCAACCTATCAGCCCGATAGCTTCAAAATTGAGAGACTAGTTTGCGTAGAAATGGACGGACAGACGGACATGGCTAGATCGTCTCGTTTAGTGACGCTGATCAAGGATAAATACACTCTATGGGGTCAGAAACGTTTCCTTCACTGCGATGCAAGCTTCTGACTGAAATCATAATACCCTATTCAAGGGTATAATAAAACCTGATCTACTTAAGCTGACAGACCTGTCTACTTGACCTGAAATTTGGGTTGGATACCCAATTTACCCAATTGTCTACCCATGCAGGGTTCTAGTAGGCACGTCAGAGTCACGCCGCGGGACAGTTTGCTAGGAGTTAAGTAACTCCGCACAAATAAAGCGAAGGGTAACTGTTCCGAGGCCGGCAAGTTGCTCAATACGCAGTAAATTCGCGTAATAACGGTACTGTGGGAAAAGAGAGCTTGCAGAGAACGAGTAAAGAGAGTACGCATCAAGAGAGTTTGGAGGGTACTTATCAAGAGAGTTTGGAGAGTACGAGGAAAGAGGGTTGGGAGAGTACGGAGCAAGAGAGTTTGGAGGGAAGGAGCGGAGAGAGATGACGGAGCGAGAAAAGCAGTTGGAGGGACAAGACGGCGAAAAAGCGATGGCATGCCGTGAACGAAGGAATAACGGTAGATCGCCGCCTAGAAGCAAGCTACTCCGAGAAGACAGGTACAAGCTTCAAGATATCACCCCCAGTAGTAGGTGAACGCCTAAAATCGGGTCTTAGCATCGACGACATGCTGAAGGAGGGAAGTTTACCTAGAAAAACCGTGCCCACAAGTAAGGTCCAGAGGAAAACAAAGTTTCATCCAGCCCCGCAACGCCAAAATCGCGAAGCAGGTCTGAGAATGGTCTTTCTAATTCGACGGCCTGGGGAAACCACACGAATTCATGCAGCAGGAGAAGGAGTCCGGGAACACATAAGGATTGGACCTGGATTTGATTCTACGAACAATGCCGGATCTGCTCCAGGGTATCGCGTTTAAATGGCTCATATCGAACTATAAACAGTGGATAACTTGGAGAGAGTTCATAGTGTAAGGAATTTTTCCCAGCCAGGACATGTTCAGGGGTTGGCTAGGGCTCCCACGAAAAATTTATAAACTTACAATGGACGATGTGGGCTAGTTGGGTGAGTTTTAAGCGTGGTTTCGATTAAAAGCAGAAACCAAGGATGGTACGTGATGGAATCCGGGACCTACTGCCGAGTTTAGGTGGACCCTGGAGTTTTATTGTGACTTATGATAAAACTCGGGCGAACCCTGGTTTTTAGTAATGGATGCAGTAAAACTCGGGCGAATAATGACGGTAAACCCGGGCGAACCCCGGGCGAAACTCGGGCGAATAACCACAGTAAACCCGGGCGAACCCTGGAATTTGTTATCGGACACTCGGCTGAGAAACTACGGTGAAACTCGGTCGAATAACTACTGTAAAACCCTGGCGAGCCATGGGTTTTGTTAAAACCTACGGTGAAGACTCGGGCGAACCCTGAGTTTCGTTAATAGCTACGCTAAAAACTCGGGCGGACCCTGAGTCTCGATGATGACCACGGTAAAACTCGGGCAAACCCTGAGTCTTGTTAATGACTGCGGTTAAAACTGGGGCGAGCCCTGAGTCTTGCTAATAACTACGGAAAATACTCGGGCAAACCCTGCGTTTTTTTACTGGCTGCAGTAAAACTCGGGCGAATAACCACGGTAAGCCCGGGCGATCCCTGGATTTTGTTATCGGCCACTCGGGTGAGAAACTACGGTGAAACTCGGGCGAATAACTACTGTAAAACCCTGGGTTTTGTTAATAACTACGGCGAAGACTCGGGAGAATCCTGAGTTTCGTTATTAATTACGGTAAAAACTCGGGCGGACCCTGAGTCTTGTTCAGGACTACGGTGAAAACTCGGGCGGACCCCGAGTCTTGATAATGACTACGGTAATACTCGGGCGAACCCTGAGTCTTGTTAATAACTACGGTAAAATCTCGGGTGAAACCTCAGTCTTATTTATGACTACGGTAAAAACTTGGGCGAACCCTGGGTTTTGTTAATAACTACTGTAAAAACTCGGGCGAACCCTGAGTCTTGTTAATAACTAAGATAAACTCGATTATCGACCGGTATATTAATCGCAATACCGAGCGGCGTTACAGTTCCATTATGTTTTGATCAATTCTCGGGTGAAGATTGTTATCGTTCGTAATATTAATTTAGTTATCTGCAATTTTAATAAAATCCTGTCTTCAATGTTACCAGTTCTATAGTCTACAAAGCCAAAATGTTCAATGTGTCGCCGTCAAAGTTAAAACAGACCTTGGTGAAACAGCTATTGCGTCTATCTATTCTCCACCAAACTTTCAATGTACTGCTGACGACTTTGAAAAACTCTGGGAACCAATTTCATAATCGCAGGAGACTGGAATGCTCACCACCGTCTCTGGGGATCCCGTAACTCAAGCACCCGCGGAAGAGCACTAGCAGACTATTTTCAAAGATCAAATGTCCAGGTCCGTGTAACCGGAGGGCCTACTCACTATCCGTACAGTCAAAGAACGCCAACCGCCATTGACTTTGCTGTCTACAGAGGGATTCGGCCCGAGAGTCTCTCCATCTCAGAAAGTCTTGAACTAAGCTCTGATCACATCCCATTGATAGTGAAACTAAGAGTCGCTGCGAAAAAACTTCCCGATGGCCTTGCATCCTTCCTCGGAATGCGAGCCTCCCACGCTTTCAAGAAGCAGTCAACCGGCTTGTGAACCTAAATATGGTGTTAAGCTCTCCTGACGCCATCAACGACGCCGTCGAGCTATTTGTCCGGAACATCCATATCGCTGCCGAGTCCTCAACCTTAAGCTCAAACCCCTCCAGTCCACCTCAGGCTCCTTTAAAACCTGAGATTATGGACCCGGTAAGGCTGAAACGCTCCCTACGTTGCAGATATATGAGATCTCAAGATCCTGTCGACAAAAGTGCATATCGACGAGCGGAGGATGCTCTTAAAAAACTTCTTTATGAAACCAATCGGAAATACTATGATGAGATGCTCCTGAATGCTGACCCTACCAAACCTTACGGCTTTAACCTCTGAAAATGCACACGGAATATGAAACGACAGCCCTTACGAAAGATCCCCATAAAGAAATCTGATGACACATGGTGCAGGTCCGACTCAGAAATTTCTTTAGCTTTTGCAGACGAACTTGAAAAACGCTTCCATCTATTTTAACTCGCGAGCCGCGAAGATGTTGAAGAAACTCTTGCCTTCCTTGATGCCCCTTCCCCGGATGCCTTACCGATCCAACACGTAAGCCCAGAAGAAAATTGTCTTCATATCCAAAAGCTGCATCCTAGAAAAGCGCCGGGCTTTGATGGCATCGATAGCAGAATTTCCAAGGCTTTGCCTAAAAAGGGAATCCTGTTCCTTGTTCTCCTGTTCAACTCAATGCTACGTATCCACCACTTTCCCTCTCAATGGAAGTGTGCTGTGATAACGATGATACCAAAACCAGGAAAACCGGAGAACCTTGTCCAGTCTTACCGACCGATAAGCTTACTACCCACATTCTCTAAAATATTCGAAAGAATATTTCTTAGCAGAATCATGGGAGTAAGAAGCGTGCAGGATGCCATTCCCGACCACCAGTTTGGTTTTAGGCATCATCATGGAACTCCAGAGCAAGCACATCGAGTTGTCCAGCATATTTTAGATGCTTTTGAAAACAAGCAATACAGCTCTGCAATTTTTCTGGATGTTAAGGAAGCTTTCGACCGCGTGTGGCACGATGGCTTACTTTATAAGTTGAAGTCCCTACTCCCGACTAGCTATTTCCTCCTACTAAAATCATACCTGCTTGACCGAAGTTTCATGGTCGAGGTGAAAGGGGAAAGGTCAAGAATCAGAATCGTTCGAGCTGGCGTTCCTCAGGGAAACGTTCTGGGCCCCGTTTTGTACACTCTGTTCACTTCAGATCTGCCGTGTCCTAACAAGCCGGGCACGATTCTGGCTACATACGCTGACGACACTGCCTTTATTGCGAACGTCTCTTGCCCAATCGAAGCGTCAAGGATTACCCAGGAATTCCTCGACTCTTACGGGAAGTGGACAAATAGGTGGAACATATCCAGGAGGCTGTCTAGCGGTTCACTTCGCTTTACGCCTAGCGCAGACGAACGTTCCACCCGGCTTCACCCTAATGCGTGACGTCCGCGACGCTCCTGCGCTCCCCAATGAGCTCCGCGCGGCGATGGTAACGTGGCTGCCGGAAATGTCTGCTGGCGTCGCTGTCGATGTCCTCTGCGCTGTCTTCTGACCAGTATCTCGTTGTTTTGGCGCTCGGGGAGCTGGGCGGTCGCTGCTCGGGAACTTCGCCGGTAATCGCAGGGCTCTCCAGGCTGCCGCCTCTTGAAACCGCAAATCGATCTACCGCTCGTCCGTCACGCCAGGTCCTGCTTGGTCGGGCAAGGTACGCTGGGTCGCAGACAACTTTCCTCCCCAAGCTGACGGCTCTTCGTCGTAGGACTCTTTTGCTTGTCTCTGACAGACCCGCCGGGCGACTCGCCAGGGTGTGGTCGTGACAAAGTTAGAAAACAAACGCCTTGACTTAGCCGCGTGATGCCTTCCAGAACTCAGCCACCTGTGTCTCAATTCGGAGATTCCTGATGTCCTAATCCCGAACGTCTCGACGTGGCGATCTTGCTCCTTGTATGCTTCCCACGGCGCTGCTTCCGACGACTCGCTTGGTTGTAGCTCCCTCGTAGATTATTTGCTTGACTGACTGTTTATTTGGTACTTTAACTGATCTTGAAGGTTTGACTCCTCGTGATCGACTGATCCAGCTGCCAGCGCTCAGCGGCCTTATATAGGGCTTACGGGAACCGTTATTTCCCTTTTGCGCACGTCCAAAGTCCGTGCCTCCTGGATGACCCACTTCTCCTTCACGTACCGCTTTCAATCGATGCTCCGCCCACTGCTGCAGTCCCGCTGATTCCCGTGATGCTTGTGGCACGCCTGTGTGCCGCTCCACTGCCGAGATGTGGCACTTTCTCTCCCGGTCCAAAGTTCACGGGAGAGTCCAAAGTCCGGTGGAGTTCCGTTATCCTGTTTTTGCACACGGCACTCTTGCCTTACCCGCGAAGTCTCTCTCTCGTTCTCCATTTTTGGTCTCAAAACTCTCTCGTTCTCCATCCAAGTCTCCAAACTCTCCTCGCCGCGCCGTTACTACGCGAATTCGACGCGTAACTGGTAAGCGGCCGGCCATCTGCTGCTGCTTCTATTTGTGGGGAGTTATTCAACTCCTCACAGTTGGCTGATCAACGTTAAATAAATGAACTTGTTATACTAAAAAAAAAGTTATCCGAAGGGCTGAGTTATGACGGGCCGAGGTTAAGTAAATTACACACTCGATAAAGATTAAAATTCACTCCCGTACTTTTATTCAATAGTAGCTTATCTCGCCCTTTTAGATCTGTTCACATAATTTCACAATGCGTTCTCGTTCTAAATTTGTCAATTATTCCTAGCTGCACCATTGAAAATTTCGACCGAATGTACTGTTACGCTTACGGACTAAAACCGCGTGGTCTCTCTTAATTATTACGCTTGTCTCCTACACTTCCGCTCAATTCCTGTGCTCTGGTTCGAATGTTACCATTCCTTCGCTTCTTCTCCCTCGTCACCTCTGTTTTTCTGATCTCACCATTTTTACAGGCCATGCTGTCGCAGAGGTGAACTTCTCGTCACGCTCGCTCTCTCATTTCTCCGTTTAGCCGTAACAACATCTTTCGTTTCGACGCATTTGCTTCTCGTTGCTCTCTCGCGCTCTCTCGGTGGCCACTGAGGGGAACCTTATGTTACGCTTCGCTCGTTTGACAATTTCGCTTTGTCAGCGGCCGCTGAGGTAAACATTGCGTTCCGTTTGGGCCGTTGCACTTACTGCTTTCACTCGCGCTCTTTTGAGCGTCGGGATCGCCGTCACAATAGATAGCTTTCCAACGTACTTTCTACCTAGTGGTTACTTCGCTAAGCTCGCAGACCAGATCAAGCAAAGGATGTAAGGGATCAGAGAGTCTTTAAAAGACTGCGTGGTAGAGATGCAGATCCTAATCAGACCATTAAGATAGGGAGACGCTAGCGATAATAAAGGAAAATTGCCCTCCAGACCTGATGATCACAATGAAGATGCACGACGTGGACGACCTGGATGCGTTGATGATATGGACAGACGAATACGGAGAAATGAATTCTGCAAAACAAAGGTTGCGACTACAGCGCACGGGACACTGAAGGGCACTTCTCCAAGAACCCCAAAGCTCAAGGGGAGATCAATGCGAAGGTGGACGAACTACTACGAATGGGTTTCATCGATCACTCGAAGACCCTTACAGCTCGCCCATAGTGATGGTGAAGAAAAAAAAACAGGCAAAAGGAGATTGTGTGTCGATTTCAGGAAGATCAATGAAAAATCGCGGAAGGACGTTACCCAATGCCACTAATAAACTATACCCTGGGCCAACTTCGAAAAGCAAGGCTTACTAGAAGCCTGGACTTAAAGGATGGGTACTGGCAATTCTTCTGGAAGAAACCAGCAGCAAATTCACGGCGTTTACAGTGCCAGGAAAGGGGGCTGTTTCAGTGGAGGGTACCGTTGTTTGGATTGCACTCGGCATTTGCAACATTTCAACGTGACTTGGACCAAGTAATTGGCGTCCAAAGAAGGTGAACCTGTGAATAAACCCAGTGAAGTGCCAATTCTTAAAGCAGGAGCTGCTATACCTGGAGCACCGCGTAATAGGCCAAGGGATAGGTACAGACCCAGACAAAGTGGCAGCCATAGCCCAGCTAGAACCACCTTCAACAGTACGCGAACTGAGGCAGTACCTAGCCGTGCCTTTATGGTACCGACGTTTCGTAAAGGACTTCGCACGCATCGTGCCGGAAACCCTTTGGAGAGCGAAAGAGTCTGTGTCGAATGGAGAGTGCAACACGATAAGCAACATGTGAGAAGATAAAGGCGCAGGCACATAAATTCCCAGGCTATGTGATTGCGGGTAAAACTCTGTTCAGGCAGATCCCACACAGAACGGGCAACGTAGAGGTGGTTGCTTGAAAGCTGTGCGTCCCGTGAGAGCTAATGGAAACAGTCTTGCAAGAGAATCACAACTCCCCCGCAGCCGGTCATGTTGGAAGCCGAAAGAGAATTGCCCGACTAGCAGCACGAAACTACTGGACAGGAATGCAAAGGGACGCTAGGGCGTGCGTGCGTAAGTACGAGGAGTGCCTGAAACTCAAACGTAAACAGTGGCAAGCGGCGGGAAAAATGCTGCAACAGTGTGCAACAGTATGCGCAGACCTTGTCGGATCACAGCCAAGATCGAAGCATGGGAACCAGATGCTTTTAACCTTGCAGAAGGCATTGAGAGAACGCATATTCGCAAGATTCGGGGTACCGAAAGTACTTATTAGAGACAGCGGGGTGCAGTTCGCAAGTCGAGCATTTAAGAAGTTCCTAGGCGATATGGGAATTGAGCAACAATTCACGGCACCGTATACTCCACTAGAATATCCGACCGAGCGAGCGAACAGGACTGTAAAAACAATGATATCAAAGTTGCCCGGCAAAACCAGAGAAACTGAAACGATAGGTGGCCAGAGATTATGTTGGCTGTCAACTTAAGCTTATTCGAGTCCACTGGTTACTCATCTTCGTTCCTAACACAGGGCGATTGGGAATCGCCGGGAATCGTTCGGCGCGTGAAAAACCAGCAGAGTCCAGCGTTAATGGGCAGCGTTTAATGGTCAGGCCAAAACGGAGCATAAAAGAACAGGATTACAAGAAGTCATTTAATCGTCAGGCGCCAGGGAGAGGTGAATATGAATGAAGGACTGCAGAATCTTACTAACTACGAGAATAACCGCAATAGTATTGATACACTTCTTTATGAACTCATGCTGTTTATTGAATACATTGAAGACATAGAAATGGGCATGCAACTTTCCCGTCTTGGACATTTTAACCCAAAGTTACTCAACTACAATAAACTAGAAAGCATTGACAGTAAAAAAAAAACGAATTACTACTTGAAATAAGAAATATCCCTTTTAACTATTTAAATAATTTCTTATTCCGACCGTAATGGGTATCAGGTAAACTATTCAGATCAACAATCATATTTTGAAGATGAGAATAAAATTAAGAGTCAAGACAATAAAAAAGTTAATAATGAATTTATTAAAAATATAATTAATCGCAAGAACCCAACATGTAATTTTACACCAACTCTCTCAAAAGAAGTGATTCAATACGTTAAACCAAACATTATACTTACATATATACCAAATTAAGAAAACAAGCAAAAATTACAACAAGAAATAGAACCGGCACAAAACTCGTTGCCTGCATTGTACCCTGAAATGCCAGCCCAAGCATAGGCAACCCTTTTTAAGGGGAGGGAAGTGATATATTCACATATTCAGTTATGTACCAAATAAGAATATGCAGCGAAGGCAATCCCACGCTGAATCAATGGAAATAATCCACATCCGTCGCAGGCGATGGCGCTCTTCAATAACATAAATAACTTTTGCTATCACTAAGTGTCGCACCCTGAATGGCACTCTTACTCTCAAATTATTGTATACAATCAATATAGCAAGCGGGCGATTTCGCTCCCAAACTTATGTACAATCAATATCCCAATCGCTCCCAAACTTTTGTAGACAAAGGGCAGCACAAGAAAGATTTTTGTAACAAGAAATTAGTCTTAAGCTGAGATCAATCGAATAAAGACGTGAAACTAAATTTTCGTTAATTTATTCTCCTTCGCATTGTCCTTAGTTAACTTACGGGACATTAGTTCGACTCATTCAAATAATATACATTTAACTCTATAATTAAATGTCTGCACCATAAGTGTATTATAAAAAAAAACTTTATTTAATTTATTCTTACACTTGTTACACTATGTTGGGTTGGAAGAACACCGACTTGCTGTGAGGAGTTGAATAACTCCCCACAAATAGAACCAGCAGCAGATGGCCGGCCGCTTACCAGATACGCGGCGAATTCGCGTAGTAACGGCGCGGCGAGGAGAACGAGAGAGTTTGGAGACCAAGGGTGGAGATCGAGAGAGTTTGGAGACCAACGAAGGAGAGCGAGAGAGTTTAGAGACCAATGAAGGAGAGCGAGAGAGATTGGAGACCAAGGATGGAGATCAAGAGAGAATGGAGACTTCGCGGGCAGAGCAAGAGTGCCGTATGCAAAAGGGGATAACGGAACTCCACCGGACTTTGGACTCTCCCGTGAACTTTGGACCGGGAGAGAAAGTGCCACATCTCGGCAGTGGAGCGGCACACAGGCGTGCCACAAGCATCACGGGAATCAGCGGGACTGCAGCAGTGGGCGGAGCATCGATTGAAAGCGGTACGTGAAGGAGAAGTGGGTCATCCAGGAGGCACGGACTTTGGACCCAGAGTGGAGAGATCCAGCGGGCCGTGCGCAAAAGGGAAATAACGGTGCTTGGAGGCCCTATATAAGGCCGCAGAGCGCTGGCAGCTGGATCAGTCGATCACGAGGAGTCAAACCTTCAAGATCAATTAAAGTACCAAATAAAAAGTCAGTCAAGCAAATAATCTACGAGGGAGCTACAACCAAGCGAGTCGTCGGAAGCAGCGCCGTGGGAAGCATACAAGGAGCAAGATCGCCACGTCGAGACGTTCGGGATTAGGACATCAGGAATCTCCGAATTGAGACACAGGTGGCTGAGTTCTGAAAGGCATCACGCGGCTAAGTCAAGGCGTTTGTTTTCTAACTTTGTCACGACCACACCCTGGCGAGTCGCCCGGCGGGTCTGTCAGAGACAAGCAAAAGAGTCCTACGACGAAGAGCCGTCAGCTTGGGGAGGAAAGTTGTCTGCGACCCAGCGTACCTTGCCCGACCAAGCAGGACCTGGCGTGACGGACGAGCGGTAGATCGATTTGCGGTTTCAAGAGGCGGCAGCCTGGAGAGCCCTGCGATTACCGGCGAAGTTCCCGAGCAGCGACCGCCCAGCTCCCCGAGCGCCAGAACAACGAGATACTGGTCAGAAGACAGCGCAGAGGACATCGACAGCGACGCCAGCAGACATTTACGGCAGCCACGTTACCATCGCCGCGCGGAGCTCATTGGGGAGCGCAGGAGCGTCGCGGACGTCACGCATTAGGGTGAAGCCGGCTGGAACGTTCGTCTGCGCTAGGCGTAAAGCGAAGTGAACCGCTAGACAGCCTCCGGGCGGCACCCTTGACTGTCAGCGCGAACTGAGCAAGAACCTAGCGGGACCGTCCGGGACAGAGCAAGGGACAGGTATTGCCTCGAAAGGCGTCAGCCTGGAGAGCAAGGCTTGTTCACCCTAGTCTGAGAACGGTGACGCTTCCCTAAGCCCACAAGGCCGAACTCTCTGCGGGTCTAAGGCGCAACAAGCGACCCCGAGGCAACGCGTCGGCAAGCAAGCAGAGGCGGCCACTACGAGCGTCCCGAGACCCAGGATCCAGAGGTGGACGAGCTTCTCCAAATAGGGTTCATAGAGCATTTAAAGAGCCCATACAGCTCCCCCATCGTGATGGTGAAAAAGAAGACAGGCAAGTGGAGACTGTGTGTCGACTTCAGGCAGATCAACGCGAAGTCAGTGAAGGATGCCTACCCAATGCCCCGCATATACTACATCCTAGATCAACTAAGAGAAGCGCGGTACATCAGCAGTTTGGACCTGAAGGATGGATACTGGCAGATCCCACTGGAAGAAAGTAGCAGGCAATATACAGCATTTACGGTACCAGGCAAAGGTCTGTTTCAGTGGAGGGTAATGCCGTTCGGACTTCACTTGGCGTCGGCAACGTTTCAGCGAGTCTTGGACCAAGTAATTGGCCCCGAGATGTCACCTCACGCATTCGCTTACCAGGATGACATAATAGTGATCGGTCGCACGCTGGAAGAACACAAAAGAAACCTGAGGGAAGTGTTCCGGCGTCTAAAGGAGGCAAATCTGAGGCTGAATCCAGAAAAATGCCAATTCTTCAAAAAGGAGCTGCTGTACCTGGGTCATCGAGTGACTAGCGAGGGAATAGGAACAGATCCAGAAAAAGTAGCCGCCATCGCCGAACTAGAACCGCCATCGACTGTCAAAGAGCTCCGGCAATACCTAGGAGTAGCGTCGTGGTACCGCCGGTTTGTACCAGATTTTTCCAGAATCGTCAAACCCCTGAACGACCTGCTGCGCAAAGGCAGTAAGTGGGAGTGGACACCAGAGCACCAGATGGCGTTTGAGGAGGTTAAGGCAAGACTCGTGGCAGATCCAGTGCTAGCATGCCCGGACTTCAGTAGAACTTTCATCCTGCAAACAGACGCCAGCGACTACGGCATCGGAGCGATACTGACCCAGGACACCGAAAAGGGCGAAAGAGTAATCTCCTACTCGAGCCGAACACTGAACGGCGCGGAAAAGAACTACTCGACAACGGAGAAGGAGTGCTTGGCGATCGTCTGGGCGATCCGGAAGCTCAGGCCATATCTGGAAGGTTGCCACTTTAAGGTAGTAACCGACCACATGGCCCTGAAGTGGCTCAACAGCACCGAAAGCCCTTCAGGAAGGATCGCCAGATGGGCCCTGGAGCTACAACAGTACGACTTTGAGATAGCGTACAGAAAGGGCCAGCTAAACGTGGTGGCCGACGCATTATCAAGACAACCACTACCAGAGACGCTACGAGGAGTAAAAGAGGCATCGGCAACAATAACCTCAGGAGAGTGCAGCTGGATCAAGGACATGGGCGAAAAGACAAGGACCCAACCGCAGAAGTACCCGGACTATGTTATGGATGGTGAGACACTGTACAGAAACATACCTCACCGAGCAGGCAGTGAAGACGTCGCGTCATGGAAGATGTGCGTCCCAAAGTCGCTACGAGAAGCAGTGTTGAGGGAAAACCACGACGCACCGTCCGCGGGACACGTAGGAAGCCGAAGGACAACTGCACGGTTGGCAGCCCGATACTACTGGCCAGGCATGCATAGAGACGCCCGAGCCCACGTACGAAAATGCGAGATTTGCATGCGGTTTAAGTCCAATCAGATGCAGGCGGCTGGGAAGATGTTGACCCAAGTGCCGGAGGAACCATGGGCCACGGTATGTGCAGACTTCGTTGGACCCCTACCAAGATCTAAGCACGGGAACCAAATGCTGCTGGTCATGATAGACAGGTTTTCGAAATGGACGGAACTGGTGCCCCTACGCAGTGCGACGGCAGAGTCGCTCAAGAAGGCGTTTAGGGAGCGCATAATCGCAAGGTACGGGGTCCCGAAGGTGGTCATAACGGACAATGGAGTACAGTTTGCAAGCCGCATATTTAAAAATTTCCTGGCTGAGATGGGTATCAGTCAACAATTCACCGCGCCATACACACCACAAGAGAATCCAACCGAACGAGCAAACAGAACGGTCAAGACCATGATTGCGCAGTTCGCAGGGCAGGACCAGAGAAACTGGGACGAGAAGTGGCCGGAGATTATGCTAGCAGTGAACACGAGCACATCGGAATCCACCGGCCATACACCGGCGTTTCTTACCCAGGGAAGGGAACCACGTCTACCCAGCAGCCTATACGATAAGGAAACCCTAGGAACTGGACGAGCTACGGAGACCCCTGAGGAAAATGCCAACAAACTAAGAGAGGTATTCGAGATCGTGCGGCGAAATATGGAAAAGGCGTCCCAGGACCAAGCCAGACACTACAATCTGAGAAGGAGACAATGGTCACCAGCGGTGGGCAATATAGTGTGGGCCAAGGAACATCACCTGTCCAAAGCGGCTGAAGGATTCGCTGCAAAACTAGCCCCGAGGTACGATGGCCCTTACCAGGTGGTAGATTTCGTCTCTCCAGTGATCTGCAAAATTCGCCACACACAGTCGAAGAAAGAAAGGACAGTTCACGTTGGCGAGCTCAAGCAACAACAAAACGAGCAGACAGCAGAAACAACGGGTACGAGGCGGCAGGATTAGGCGTCAGGCCGAAGCGAGAGTCATCCATACGCCACACGGAAAGGACAATCAGGATAGAACAAGGACATGGACAAGGATCACACGTTGATCCAGACTGCGAGGCCACAGGATTAGGCGTCAGGCCGAAGCGAGAGTCATCCACACGCCACGCCACGCAGAAAGGTCAACCATAAGGGTAGGGCACAAGGACGTGGATAGGGATGGATGGTGATCCCGACCGCAAGGCAACAGGATTCAGCGTCGGGCAGTTGCCAGAGTCATCCGCGATAACGCCAGACGGAAGGGAGACTTACAAAACGGCACAAGGATACGGGTAACGTAGAAGAGAGTATGCGCGGAAGGAGACAAGCAACACAAGACGCGCAGTCCAGACATACACCGCACCATCCGGAGATTCTATACGGAATGCTCCGGACGAGCTCGTCTAGTTGTTACCCGAGGAAAAGGGGAGGACGGTGCAGAATCAGATATATACCGTAGCCAGCTGGTCACAAAAAAAAAAAACAAACAGAAACACGCACCACACCAACAGTTGACTAAAAACAAGAAAAGGAACGGGGCATGCATGGGCCGCACCAGCAACCTGAAATTTAAAGGGGGCTTAATGCAGGAAGCAGAAAGACATCATAAATACTTACCGGCTGTCCTGGTTGCGAAGCGAATGCGAAGTCCTATCCGCAACCGCTCTCAAAAGCTGCCAATGTGGAGTCAGATGCTGCCAACAGAGGACGAGTGAAGGGCGAGAGAGGACGAAAGGATGAGATGAAAAGGAGTGAAGGAAATGCAAAAGAAACTTACTTATGAATTTCATAGTATGAAAGTTGCAAATCACCACGAGCCAGGGAAGGGGGCGCCTCGATAGGCGATCGATTGGCACTGGACGATAGTGCGATCGATGGGCACACGGCAATGGAAATATCGGCCAAGGTGGAAATATCGCAAACGAGCAGGTGGCAACGCCGCACCGTCGGTATCGATATGCGAATAAATATCGATCACGCGCGAATGGTGTGACCAGGCGGAGGAAACATGGAAAGGAGTGAGACGCAGCAATGAGCAGCGAGCTGGGGATCGATAGCCCAGGAGTATCGATGTCCCAGTGGGAACACAGGAAATATCGGCGCGGGAGATTTAAAGTTGCTACGAGGAGGATGACCCCCGCTGTAGAAACTCAAGGGAGTTAAGAGCGTCGAGGGAGCATCGAGGGAGCAACGAGGGAGCGCCGCGGGAATCACAAGGACTCAAAGGCTAGGATAAGCAAGGAAACGCCGGAGAGTAGGAACCAGTCTTAAATGTTTCCCGACGTAAGGGGGGAATGTGAGGAGTTGAATAACTCCCCACAAATAGAACCAGCAGCAGATGGCCGGCCGCTTACCAGATACGCGGCGAATTCGCGTAGTAACGGCGCGGCGAGGAGAACGAGAGAGTTTGGAGACCAAGGGTGGAGATCGAGAGAGTTTGGAGACCAACGAAGGAGAGCGAGAGAGTTTGGAGACCAATGAAGGAGAGCGAGAGAGATTGGAGACCAAGGATGGAGATCGTGAGAGAATGGAGACTTCGCGGGCAGAGCAAGAGTGCCGTATGCAAAAGGGGATAACGGAACTCCACCGGACTTTGGACTCTCCCGTGAACTTTGGACCGGGAGAGGAAGTGCCACATCTCGGCAGTGGAGCGGCACACAGGCGTGCCACAAGCGGCCCGGGAATCAGCGGGACTGCAGCAGTGGGCGGAGCATCGATTGAAAGCGGTACGTGATGGAGAAGTGGGTCATCCAGGAGGCACGGACTTTGGACCCAGAGTGGAGAGATCCAGCGGGCCGTGCGCAAAAGGGAAATAACGGTTCCCGTAAGCCCTATATAAGGCCGCTGAGCGCTGGCAGCTGGATCAGTCGATCACGAGGAGTCAAACCTTCAAGATCAATTAAAGTACCAAATAAACAGTCAGTCAAGCAAATAATCTACGAGGGAGCTACAACCAAGCGAGTCGTCGGAAGCAGCGCCGTGGGAAGCATACAAGGAGCAAGATCGCCACGTCGAGACGTTCGGGATTAGGACATCAGGAATCTCCGAATTGAGACACAGGTGGCTGAGTTCTGGAAGGCATCACGCGGCTAAGTCAAGGCGTTTGTTTTCTAACTTTGTCACGACCACACCCTGGCGAGTCGCCCGGCGGGTCTGTCAGAGACAAGCAAAAGAGTCCTACGACGAAGAGCCGTCAGCTTGGGGAGGAAAGTTGTCTGCGACCCAGCGTACCTTGCCCGACCAAGCAGGACCTGGCGTGACGGACGAGCGGTAGATCGATTTGCGGTTTCAAGAGGCGGCAGCCTGGAGAGCCCTGCGATTACCGGCGAAGTTCCCGAGCAGCGACCGCCCAGCTCCCCGAGCGCCAGAACAACGAGATACTGGTCAGAAGACAGCGCAGAGGACATCGACAGCGACGCCAGCAGACATTTCCGGCAGCCACGTTACCATCGCCGCGCGGAGCTCATTGGGGAGCGCAGGAGCGTCGCGGACGTCACGCATTAGGGTGAAGCCGGGTGGAACGTTCGTCTGCGCTAGGCGTAAAGCGAAGTGAACCGCTAGACAGCCTCCGGGCGGCAGCCTTGACTGTCAGCGCGAACTGAGCAAGAACCTAGCGGGACCGTCCGGGACAGAGCAAGGGACAGGTATTGCCTCGAAAGGCGTCAGCCTGGAGAGCAAGGCTTGTTCACCCTAGTCTGAGAACGGTGACGCTTCCCTAAGCCCACAAGGCCGAACTCTCTGCGGGTCTAAGGCGCAACAAGCGACCCCGAGGCAACGCGTCGGCAAGCAAGCAGAGGCGGCCACTACGAGCGTCCCGAGACCCAGGATCCAGAGGTGGACGAGCTTCTCCAAATAGGGTTCATAGAGCATTTAAAGAGCCCATACAGCTCCCCCATCGTGATGGTGAAAAAGAAGACAGGCAAGTGGAGACTGTGTGTCGACTTCAGGCAGATCAACGCGAAGTCAGTGAAGGATGCCTACCCAATGCCCCGCATATACTACATCCTAGATCAACTAAGAGAAGCGCGGTACATCAGCAGTTTGGACCTGAAGGATGGATACTGGCAGATCCCACTGGAAGAAAGTAGCAGGCAATATACAGCATTTACGGTACCAGGCAAAGGTCTGTTTCAGTGGAGGGTAATGCCGTTCGGACTTCACTTGGCGTCGGCAACGTTTCAGCGAGTCTTGGACCAAGTAATTGGCCCCGAGATGTCACCTCACGCATTCGCTTACCAGGATGACATAATAGTGATCGGTCGCACGCTGGAAGAACACAAAAGAAACCTGAGGGAAGTGTTCCGGCGTCTAAAGGAGGCAAATCTGAGGCTGAATCCAGAAAAATGCCAATTCTTCAAAAAGGAGCTGCTGTACCTGGTCATCGAGTGACTAGCGAGGGAATAGGAACAGATCCAGAAAAAGTAGCCGCCATCGCCGAACTAGAACCGCCATCGACTGTCAAAGAGCTCCGGCAATACCTAGGAGTAGCGTCGTGGTACCGCCGGTTTGTACAGGTTTTTCCAGAATCGTCAAACCCCTGAACGACCTGCTGCGCAAAGGCAGTAAGTGGGAGTGGACACCAGAGCACCAGATGGCGTTTGAGGAGGTTAAGGCAAGACTCGTGGCAGATCCAGTGCTAGCATGCCCGGACTTCAGTAGAACTTTCATCCTGCAAACAGACGCCAGCGACTACGGCATCGGAGCGATACTGACCCAGGACACCGAAAAGGGCGAAAGAGTAATCTCCTACTCGAGCCGAACACTGAACGGCGCGGAAAAGAACTACTCGACAACGGAGAAGGAGTGCTTGGCGATCGTCTGGGCGATCCGGAAGCTCAGGCCATATCTGGAAGGTTGCCACTTTAAGGTAGTAACCGACCACATGGCCCTGAAGTGGCTCAACAGCACCGAAAGCCCTTCAGGAAGGATCGCCAGATGGGCCCTGGAGCTACAACAGTACGACTTTGAGATAGCGTACAGAAAGGGCCAGCTAAACGTGGTGGCCGACGCATTATCAAGACAACCACTACCAGAGACGCTACGAGGAGTAAAAGAGGCATCGGCAACAATAACCTCAGGAGAGTGCAGCTGGATCAAGGACATGGGCGAAAAGACAAGGACCCAACCGCAGAAGTACCCGGACTATGTTATGGATGGTGAGACACTGTACAGAAACATACCTCACCGAGCAGGCAGTGAAGACGTCGCGTCATGGAAGATGTGCGTCCCAAAGTCGCTACGAGAAGCAGTGTTGAGGGAAAACCACGACGCACCGTCCGCGGGACACGTAGGAAGCCGAAGGACAACTGCACGGTTGGCAGCCCGATACTACTGGCCAGGCATGCATAGAGACGCCCGAGCCCACGTACGAAAATGCGAGATTTGCATGCGGTTTAAGTCCAATCAGATGCAGGCGGCTGGGAAGATGTTGACCCAAGTGCCGGAGGAACCATGGGCCACGGTATGTGCAGACTTCGTTGGACCCCTACCAAGATCTAAGCACGGGAACCAAATGCTGCTGGTCATGATAGACAGGTTTTCGAAATGGACGGAACTGGTGCCCCTACGCAGTGCGACGGCAGAGTCGCTCAAGAAGGCGTTTAGGGAGCGCATAATCGCAAGGTACGGGGTCCCGAAGGTGGTCATAACGGACAATGGAGTACAGTTTGCAAGCCGCATATTTAAAAATTTCCTGGCTGAGATGGGTATCAGTCAACAATTCACCGCGCCATACACACCACAAGAGAATCCAACCGAACGAGCAAACAGAACGGTCAAGACCATGATTGCGCAGTTCGCAGGGCAGGACCAGAGAAACTGGGACGAGAAGTGGCCGGAGATTATGCTAGCAGTGAACACGAGCACATCGGAATCCACCGGCCATACACCGGCGTTTCTTACCCAGGGAAGGGAACCACGTCTACCCAGCAGCCTATACGATAAGGAAACCCTAGGAACTGGACGAGCTACGGAGACCCCTGAGGAAAATGCCAACAAACTAAGAGAGGTATTCGAGATCGTGCGGCGAAATATGGAAAAGGCGTCCCAGGACCAAGCCAGACACTACAATCTGAGAAGGAGACAATGGTCACCAGCGGTGGGCAATATAGTGTGGGCCAAGGAACATCACCTGTCCAAAGCGGCTGAAGGATTCGCTGCAAAACTAGCCCCGAGGTACGATGGCCCTTACCAGGTGGTAGATTTCGTCTCTCCAGTGATCTGCAAAATTCGCCACACACAGTCGAAGAAAGAAAGGACAGTTCACGTTGGCGAGCTCAAGCAACAACAAAACGAGCAGACAGCAGAAACAACGGGTACGAGGCGGCAGGATTAGGCGTCAGGCCGAAGCGAGAGTCATCCATACGCCACACGGAAAGGACAATCAGGATAGAACAAGGACATGGACAAGGATCACACGTTGATCCAGACTGCGAGGCCACAGGATTAGGCGTCAGGCCGAAGCGAGAGTCATCCACACGCCACGCCACGCAGAAAGGTCAACCATAAGGGTAGGGCACAAGGACGTGGATAGGGATGGATGGTGATCCCGACCGCAAGGCAACAGGATTCAGCGTCGGGCAGTTGCCAGAGTCATCCGCGATAACGCCAGACGGAAGGGAGACTTACAAAACGGCACAAGGATACGGGTAACGTAGAAGAGAGTATGCGCGGAAGGAGACAAGCAACACAAGACGCGCAGTCCAGACATACACCGCACCATCCGGAGATTCTATACGGAATGCTCCGGACGAGCTCGTCTAGTTGTTACCCGAGGAAAAGGGGAGGACGGTGCAGAATCAGATATATACCGTAGCCAGCTGGTCACAAAAAAAAAAAACAAACAGAAACACGCACCACACCAACAGTTGACTAAAAACAAGAAAAGGAACGGGGCATGCATGGGCCGCACCAGCAACCTGAAATTTAAAGGGGGCTTAATGCAGGAAGCAGAAAGACATCATAAATACTTACCGGCTGTCCTGGTTGCGAAGCGAATGCGAAGTCCTATCCGCAACCGCTCTCAAAAGCTGCCAATGTGGAGTCAGATGCTGCCAACAGAGGACGAGTGAAGGGCGAGAGAGGACGAAAGGATGAGATGAAAAGGAGTGAAGGAAATGCAAAAGAAACTTACTTATGAATTTCATAGTATGAAAGTTGCAAATCACCACGAGCCAGGGAAGGGGGCGCCTCGATAGGCGATCGATTGGCACTGGACGATAGTGCGATCGATGGGCACACGGCAATGGAAATATCGGCCAAGGTGGAAATATCGCAAACGAGCAGGTGGCAACGCCGCACCGTCGGTATCGATATGCGAATAAATATCGATCACGCGCGAATGGTGTGACCAGGCGGAGGAAACATGGAAAGGAGTGAGACGCAGCAATGAGCAGCGAGCTGGGGATCGATAGCCCAGGAGTATCGATGTCCCAGTGGGAACACAGGAAATATCGGCGCGGGAGATTTAAAGTTGCTACGAGGAGGATGACCCCCGCTGTAGAAACTCAAGGGAGTTAAGAGCGTCGAGGGAGCATCGAGGGAGCAACGAGGGAGCGCCGCGGGAATCACAAGGACTCAAAGGCTAGGATAAGCAAGGAAACGCCGGAGAGTAGGAACCAGTCTTAAATGTTTCCCGACGTAAGGGGGGAATGTGAGGAGTTGAATAACTCCCCACAAATAGAACCAGCAGCAGATGGCCGGCCGCTTACCAGATACGCGGCGAATTCGCGTAGTAACGGCGCGGCGAGGAGAACGAGAGAGTTTGGAGACCAAGGGTGGAGATCGAGAGAGTTTGGAGACCAACGAAGGAGAGCGAGAGAGTTTGGAGACCAATGAAGGAGAGCGAGAGAGATTGGAGACCAAGGATGGAGATCGTGAGAGAATGGAGACTTCGCGGGCAGAGCAAGAGTGCCGTATGCAAAAGGGGATAACGGAACTCCACCGGACTTTGGACTCTCCCGTGAACTTTGGACCGGGAGAGGAAGTGCCACATCTCGGCAGTGGAGCGGCACACAGGCGTGCCACAAGCGGCCCGGGAATCAGCGGGACTGCAGCAGTGGGCGGAGCATCGATTGAAAGCGGTACGTGAAGGAGAAGTGGGTCATCCAGGAGGCACGGACTTTGGACCCAGAGTGGAGAGATCCAGCGGGCCGTGCGCAAAAGGGAAATAACGGTGCTTGGAGGCCCTATATAAGGCCGCAGAGCACTGGCAGCTGGATCAGTCGATCACGAGGAGTCAAACCTTCAAGATCAATTAAAGTACCAAATAAAAAATCAGTCAAGCAAATAATCTACGAGGGAGCTACAACCAAGCGAGTCGTCGGAAGCAGCGCCGTGGGAAGCATACAAGGAGCAAGATCGCCACGTCGAGACGTTCGGGATTAGGACATCAGGAATCTCCGAATTGAGACACAGGTGGCTGAGTTCTGAAAGGCATCACGCGGCTAAGTCAAGGCGTTTGTTTTCTAACTTTGTCACGACCACACCCCGGCGAGTCGCCCGGCGGGTCTGTCAGAGACAAGCAAAAGAGTCCTACGACGAAGAGCCGTCAGCTTGGGGAGGAAAGTTGTCTGCGACCCAGCGTACCTTGCCCGACCAAGCAGGACCTGGCGTGACGGACGAGCGGTAGATCGATTTGCGATTTCAAGAGGCGGCAGCCTGGAGAGCCCTGCGATTACCGGCGAAGTTCCCGAGCAGCGACCGCCCAGCTCCCCGAGCGCCAGAACAACGAGATACTGGTCAGAAGACAGCGCAGAGGACATCGACAGCGACGCCAGCAGACATTTCCGGCAGCCACGTTACCATCGCCGCGCGGAGCTCATTGGGGAGCGCAGGAGCGTTGCGGACGTCACGCATTAGGGTGAAGCCGGGTGGAACGTTCGTCTGCGCTAGGCGTAAAGCGAAGTGAACCGCTAGACAGCCTCCGGGCGGCAGCCTTGACTGTCAGCGCGAACTGAGCAAGAACCTAGCGGGACCGTCCGGGACAGAGCAAGGGACAGGTATTGCCTCGAAAGGCGTCAGCCTGGAGAGCAAGGCTTGTTCACCCTAGTCTGAGAACGGTGACGCTTCCCTAAGCCCACAAGGCCGAACTCTCTGCGGGTCTAAGGCGCAACAAGCGACCCCGAGGCAACGCGTCGGCAAGCAAGCAGAGGCGGCCACTACGAGCGTCCCGAGACCCAGGATCCAGAGGAGGACGAGTCAACGCGTCGAGGAGCCAGAAAGAGGAGCGCCAGCAGCCGGCGGAACCAGAGCCAAGAGACACACAGCCCAGCCACACACCCGCGATACTAATACCACGAGAATAAATCCCACTGTTACCATTTGAACACTTTGTTTTCTCACTGATCTACGGGCAATCACGTCATATAAATTTGGTGGGACGAACGCACAATCTTCTGAGCTAGCCGCACGAATCTCGTAGCGAGCAGACACACAACATCAGTTCGTTACATTGCTATTGACAAATCTCAAACTGAACTCACAGTCTACCTCCTACTTCATTTACGATCATACCTCGGCTTTGAGCTTTAGAGCTTTTTGTGAGTGGGACTTATTGCTATTGAGTGACTTTCTGAATTTGGGTTTTGGACTGCAGACTTGGGTCCCGAAGTCTGAGTATCTTGAATTGTGGGAACGTGCCGATAGTCTAAACAGGTTTTTTGTTTCATGGTAATTTTCCTCTGACTTGCTTACAGTTCGGTAATTTTCCATTGGCTTGTTGATAATAAAATTTGGGTTCATATTTCTTAGAGGGTGTCTCGAGGGTGACTGCGTAATGTAAGCATGTATGTGTGGGTGTGTGGTCGTGTACATCACTCCCCCATCCGTTGAACTTGGCCTGTCCTCAGGCGGATAGTCTTGGGTACAACATTACATTTCCTTCTATGTTAATCAGATTGGGTAGATCGTTTAAAATTACTGTACTTTTTGGTGATTCTTCCTTTTGTTTTTTCATATTTTACAATAAGTTTTCTTGGTATGCTCTTAAAGTTATACCATAAATACAATAAAATGCTTATCATAATGATAACAAAGGTTGTTAAAGTAATTATTTGAAATACATTATAATATTTTTCATGTGATTCTATTGTTTCTTTTGTTTGAATATAAGACAATGGTTCCAATTTTATTATATTATTATTTATGTAAACACTCTGTGTGTAATCTAACATTGAATTTGAAAAAGTGAATTCATCTAATTGTATTGAAAAATTAAGGATTTTAACGAGGTTACTTCCGACTATAGAAATTTCTTTATTAATGCAAATTTGATTCAGCAATGTTTTAGGGAAATTCCATGTCAATAACATATTGGGCTCGACATAATTAATTTGGAAATTTGTATAAGTTTTTATTCCATTTATACAAACATCAATTACAATTTTCCCAGTTTCTTTATAAAATATTTTATCTTCATATAGGAAATATTTATCAAGTATATTTTCTGTTAAAATATTGTTATTTTCATCGGGAATAGTTTCAAAAACGGGAGATTTGACTATCTCTGAAGGAATGTGGGAATTAATCAAAATTTCATTTGTGTCTTCTTTAAGCCAAGTGGAAGTTTTAATTTTCAACAATTTCTCAGGGTTCATGTTTTTTAAATAATCGTGTTTTAATAGTTTTGGATTAAATAGTCCCAATCTTGTCATTTGCATTCCTAATTCGTTATCTTCTACATATTCCGTTAACTTATTGGTCTCTTTCTCCTTTTTCTTTTAATTTGTTAATTATTTCGATTCCGTTATTTATGACATCGATAATCATATTTAAATCAGTGTTTTTATTGATTTTCTGTTCCATCTCATCTTTATCATCTTGATCTAAAGTTTCGAATAGATACTTGTAAACTGTTCCGATATTGAATAGACCTCTCTTACTACGTTTTGCTATTGTAATTCCATTGATTTCTCTTTTAAGTTTTTCTACTAAATATCTGATTTGGATAACATTATTAAATTCATCGGCTTTTTTTAAAAGATTTTCAAATGTTTGTTCGGTTTTTGTTATATTTACACTCAAGTAATGGTATTCTAAATTTGTTGGGATTTCAATTGATCCTGTTTTAAATACAAGATACCCATTTTGTGCCTTTATGGGATTTGTTTCAATACTTTGTTCAATTGTCAGTTGAATTACAGTTGCTAATATTATAAAGAAAATTATTGTTTTTACTGAGTTGTTCCTGAATCCGTTCATTTCCTTGTGCATGCCTGGAATTATAATCATTGTACGCCGGGGGGTAGCGGGGTACGTCGGCGCTGGTGGAATGGCGTGTGAGGCGACGGTGGGAAACTGGTGGCGTCGGCGGGAGCTGCTGCGCTAGGCTTTGGCGGCTTGCTGCTGGTGCAGGTGGCGTACGTTGGCTGCGGCGGACTGCAGGGGGACTGTAGGGGAGAAACACACGATGCGCGAAATGCCCCGGTGACCGAAAGAAAGTACGCAAAAGATAACTTTACAAATTGGGCGGGGGAGCGACCGCGGTTTATTCAAATGAACTGCCAAAACCGAACTGCTTAAGTCTAAGCTCAGTTCCGCGCTCCAAAGGGCAGCGGAGACTTCACGGCGTGGAGCTGCAGAGAGCAGAAGAGCGAGAGAGCGGTGCAGTTGGATAGCGGGGCCGGGGACCAGACTCGCTGGCGTTGCAAAAAGAAACCGAACCCCGGCCAATCGCCTACGCCTTAAGCCTGCGTACAGGCGCCGGAGAGGATCCACCCGAACACCGTCTTCTGGGCTACTGGCAGTCCCTCGTCGACCATGTGGAAGCCCGGCTGTATCACCATCGGTTAGACGTCCGCGCCCAGGATTAAGGAAATGGTGGCTGGCCGATGGAAACGATCATCCGCGAGCGGTAGCTCCTTAAACTTATTTACTACGCTCTCACTGAGCGCACGGATGGGGTGCGGATGCGCACGTTCGGCTCGATCTTGAGGACCACTTCCAGCTTGATGGCCTCGTCGACCTTCGACCGAATCGTCGCCGTGCAGATGCTCTCATCACCCACGTTTGTTGTCGGCAAACGACACACGGCGGCCAGGGATGCATCGATGGAGCTTGTCGGGGTGCACGGATCGATGAGTGCGGCGGTGTCGAACGTCTTCTCCCCGGTCTCGACAATCACCAAAGCAGTCGTGAGAACGTTGATGCTATGACGTTACAGAAGTTCCGCGAGCGACGGAGCTGGTGTCGAGGATGCTGAGCGCGGTGGAGGGGCAAGCGTTTGGCGGATCTTGCCGGCGCGAACGCTGCGGAGAAGCGGGCTGTTGCTTGGAGCCGGACTTTTTCCGGAAAACAAGTTCGTGGAGCAGCGTGTGATGGTTCCGGTCGCACTTTCTGCCCCGGTCACCGCTACGACAGCTCCCAGTGGAGTGCTCGTGTGCGAGACAGTTCGCGCAGTACTTGAACCTCAGCTTTAGGAACCTCTGACATTTCCGAAGAGGATGGATTCTGCTGCAGACTCGGCATCGGTAGGATTGAGTACCTCTCGTACGACTGCTATCCAATGCTTGAGCGCTACGTGTACGGGGAGCCATTTTCCTGGTTAGAGTGTGGATAAGGAAAAAACAAACAGGGCTGATTAACAATGACGTGGATAATGGCTACGGACTAAGGTGTAGAAGAAACTTTGCTCGTTACTAGGTACTTTTGGACGGCTCTCTTGGAAGAAGAACCACCTTGGTCACTGGACGTTTGATAATGCCGCGCGCCGTACGAATGTCGACTACGCGGACATTGCCATCGGTTCCCGGAAAAACGGAATATATTCTTCAAATTGTCTTCCTTAATGACGACCATGTCGCCGACACGCAGATTTACTGTGGGAACTTGCCACTTGTTGCGCTTGTGGAGCTTCTTAAGGTACTCATCCTTTCATCGAGTGCGGAATTGTTAATGGAGAGACTTTAAGTGCGCCACCGGTTCAGAATCGACTTGGATTCGCCCTATACTTCAGGTTCCACTATGGATAGAAGAGGTCCACCAACAAGAAAGTGCCCTGGTGTCAACGCTAAGAGATCAGTTGGATCCTCGGACATGGGAGATAGCGGTCTGGAATTCAGACAAGCTTCGATTCTCGCTAGGAGGGTGGACAGCTCTTCAAAGGTGTACTTCCGTGTAGCGGTGGACTTGTAAAAAAAGGTCTTGAAGCTCTTGACACCGGTTTCCCATAGGCCGCCCATATGGGGTGCCCCAGGAGGAATGAATTGCCAGGTGAGCTACAGATGACTATACGCATCGGTCACAGACTCCTTAACGGCTTGCTGGAAGTCTCGGGAAAGCACGGTCGAGGCGCCGACGAAGGTCTTTCCATTGTCGGACTGGACTTGGCGAAGACACCCTCTTCTAGATACGAAACGAGCGAAAGCGGCAAGAAACTATTCAGTAGTTAAGTCGGATGTAGGCTTTAGATGGATGGCCTTTGTAGAAAAACAAACGAAAACCAACACATACCCTTTTATAATGAGACAAGCTCTTCCGGTATAATTTTTTATGTCAAACGGGCCGGCGTAGTCCATCCCTGTGTACGTGAACGGACGAGAAATAGACACTCGCTCTTTCGGAAAACTTCCCATCATCTGGACTTGCAATCTCTTTTTGTGGATAACGCAGACCTTGCAGGAGTTAACCACTGCCTTCGCCAAGTTCTTTATTCTCGGAACCCAGTATCTGGACCATGTGAGACGCACCACTAACTGATTACCACCATGTAATGAAATGAGAGGCGTGAACTTTACCAGAAGCCGCGAGAGTGCACATTCGTACGGTAGGATTATAGGATGTCGTTTATCATACCGCAAACTGTCGGAGGCCGTTACGCGGCCGCATGTCCTGATTAGCCCTTTCTTGTCTAGAAATGGGTGCAGGGAGAGAACTTTCGCGGGCACAGGACGCTTCTGACTCAAGCAGCGGCATTCTTCAGAAAAATACCTGCGCTGAGTCCAAATTGTCATGAGCTGTTCCGCGGCGGCAACGTCCTGGCGGTGATTGTCTTCGACATCGCTGGACAAATCGATGGACATACGCGAGGACCCGCAATGCTCTATCTAATTTGGAAAAGCGATCCAGGAAATCTTCTGTCGGCATAGACGCCACATGGGCTTTGACGGCACGCTTTTCGATCTCGGTCACCGGATGGTCGGTTCCCTGGCTGGGCCAATGATCGGCCAATGATGGTCCATGCCACCAAAACGGGTTATCCACCAGTTCTTGAAGGGGAACTCCTCGACTAGCCAAATCAGCTGGATTATGTTCGGATTGAACGTATGACCAATGGCACGCTGGTTTGGCTTACCATGCTAGCACAATCGTGGAATCGATGGAGTTTTGAGGTCATCCTCGGGATGTAAGGAAGAATGGCTTCGGCCATTTCGGACAAAAGGAGAGCCCCACATAACTCCAGCTTGGGAAGGACACCGTTTTGATTGGCGCCATACGCGTCTTGGCCTTGAGCAAGTGCACCAATGTCTTATGGCCCACCTTTACGCGCACATAGATCGCAGCTCCGTATGCCTTTTGCGAGGCGTCACAGAATCCGTGATGCTCTACGCGGAAGTCTAGACGGAAGGAAACCCATCTGGGTATTCTGACCTGGTCTTGGACCGAATTGAAAGTTTATCGTCCCAACCTAGATCCTGAAGCCAAATCTCTTGCATAAAGATTTTGGCACACACAACAAATGGAGCGAGCCAGCCTCTTGGATCAAACAGATTGGCAACTTGGGAAAGGACTTGGCGTTTCGTGGGGGAGATTTCCGTTGCTTAATTTTGTGGGACGAAAAAGAACTCATCGGACGTCGCCTTCCATCGTACGCCGAGAGTTTTGGCTGTGCTCTCAGTGTCGATCTCGAGGAAGTCCGTTGTCAGAAGATGATCGCTTTGGATATGAGCTAATATTTCCTTGTGGCTGGAAGTCCATTTTTTCAATGGGAACCCCGCGGAATCTAGAGCACTTTGTAGCTCGCGAACAATGAACTTGGCGTCCTCGGCGGAGTCAGCTCCCGAAAGGACATCGTCTACATACATATAACTTCGAATGACGTTGCTCGCTCTTGGATGGCTGAACTGAACGTCAGTTGCCAGCTGTTGCAGGACTCGAATGGCCAGGAATGGCGCTTAATTGGCTTCAAAAGATACCGTCTGTAATTCGAAATCTCGAATGTGCCCCTCGCTGTTGCGGAATAAGATGCGCTGGAACGAGGAATGCTTCGGAACTACCCATATCTGTCGATATCGGCACTGTAGACGTATAGGAAATATTTCAGGATCTGGATAGCTATATCGGACTGTAAGACAGGGCCAGCATTAAGGATATCATTTAAACTGACCCCATTCTTTGAAGGGCTGGAGGCATTGAAAACCACACGCAGCTTGGTGGTTGTACTTTCCGGCTTGAGCACGGCATGATGCGGAAGGTAACAACTGGCAAAATTAAAGGCAGGACGGACTTCTTTCATGTGATGGAGGTCGAGATACTCTTGAATAACAGAGTCGTATTTGGTTTTCAGCTGACTGTCCCTATTTAGGCGTTGTTCGGTTCATAGGAATTGCGACAACGCGGAGGATCTGGAGTGACCGAGGGCGGATTTTACGTTTTCAGGATCACGAAACGGAAGACTTACGACATACCTGCCGTTATCGTCTCTCGTATTAGTCCGGAGAAAATGTTATGCACAGATCAAATCGGAAGACTTTGTCACTCTTACTGGCAGATCCTCCACCTCCCAAAATTTGGTGAGAAGCCTATCCAGGGACGTGTCAACCGTATGGGAGATTCGCGTGAAAAAAACAGAAATCTGATTTTCCCTTGGAGCAGGAACGGGTCCTGTTAGGATCCACCCGAAAATGGTTTCTTGACCGAGGAGAGAGCCACAAATGTTCGGCCGGGTGCCGCTTAGAAGAATGGATGGCAGAACGTCGGCCCCGACCAGGGAGTGTTCCCAGAAGGATAGCGTTAGCTTCGGAAGTTTGGAGGAGCACATGTACACAAAGAGGCAATCCCAATTTTCGATTTCAATTCCGGACATTTCTAAAGCCGTGAGGCAACCCTGAATGGTGCGATGAAGTTCACGGATAGCTGACCCAGATTCCTGATTAACGGACTGCACATTGAAACGTATTTTTAATTGGCCATTTACTAACAACTGCTTGTTTTCGAAACGCTCAGTCAGGTTAGCCCAAGCTGAGCGAAAGCCATCGTTAGTAAAGGGGGAGTTCGACACTATCGTGTGTGCATCGCCGCTTGTTTTGGCATTAAGGTGAAACAGTTTTTCGACTGGCGTCAGCCCTGGGTTGTTTATATAAATTGCTGTAAGCAGATGCCTAAGGGTCGGCCACCGCAGATAATCTCCGCTAAAAACCTCGGTATCGCACGGAGGCAGCCGACATCCAGAGGAAATGTAAATCTGGGAGGAACAGCTTGAACTTGGGGAGCCTGGGCTATCATATCCGCGATCTGAGCCCCACATCTCTCGTAAACGGAATAGCAGTAGCTGGCAAACTATCAGCTGCACTGTCTTCGGCTGCTGCTATGCACCCGGTGCATTAATCGTATTCTGCCTTGATGCGGTCCCATAACGCGCGTATTTCTTCGCGGCGAATGTTAAGCATGGACAGAGTAGGAGGGATCGGCGAAGAAGTGTTTGTTCTGGATTCAAACTCATTCAGCCGATCTGAGACTTCAATAAATTTGCTTTGAGCAATTTGGGACGGTGTTTGTGCCATTTTGACGTTTGCACGGGTGACCCTTTTTCGGGGCGAAGAGGACTTAGCGGTTAGATCGGGTGTGGGCGGATCTACGGATATGCCTAGAACTACGGCAGGTGGAATAGACAGAAGTTGTTGGAATAGAATAGAAGTTGTTTTTATCACTTCCAACGGACATTTAAAAAAATGACCTTTCTTGGGTCAGAATCTGCTCGCCTTTGTTTATGTCGAATAAATAGGAAACCTGGCCCACTTCTGGAACAGGGGAACGAGGTGTCGACAAGAAAGGTAGTGGATCGGAGAAATAGAAATTGGAGCACGTACCGACGTGGTTTACTTTGCGGAATTAAACTCAATGATTCGGATTAGGAACGGTGAGTAAAGAGTTCTTAAATCTCCCGTGAAGAAAAAATACTATGGTATTTAACCTTTTTGGTATATGTATATTGTCATATGATATAATTGGAATCAAGTTTAGTTTTTTTTTTAGTGCTGGTATTTTTTGACTTTGATATAATTTGAGGGGGGGGAAATACCAAATATGTGTTAATATGTATTTGGTCCCCGGTGGAGTAATATTACTATTTCGCCTTTACTTAAACTTCTGAGTGGAGAAAAAATAACAAAACATGCCAATAAGTTGTTGGCCTAAGGATGATATTTGTTGATTATTTAGTCCCCGTCAAGTCGCGACCGCTGAAGACCGCTAACCTTACCTAACCTAACCTTTTTGGTATATGTATATTGTCATATGATATAATTGGAATCAAGTTTAGTTTTTTTTTTAGTGCTGGTATTTTTTGACTTTGATATAATTTGAGGGGGGGGGGGAAATACCAAATATGTGTTAATATGTATTTGGTCCCCGGTGGAGTAATATTACTATTTCGCCTTTACTTAAACTTCTGAGTGGAGAAAAAATAACAAAACATGCCAATAAGTTGTTGGCCTAAGGATGATATTTGTTGATTATTTAGTCCCCGTCAAGTCGCGACCGCTGAAGAGAGTGGACGTGTCTTGTGCGAGCTCCGCGAAAAGTGCAAGAAAGTTGATAAATTAAATGCAAACAAAACACAAAAACTAAACTGGTTAATTTCAAAGAAGCGAAAAGACGCTAAAACCCAAAGAAATTGAGGTTTCAACACAAAATCGGTGTAATGACTTTAACTAGCACATACATTTTTTCATCTTATAATAATAAATAAGTGCCACGCTAATAAAAGCTCAATGAGCTACGAACAGAATAAAGAGCGACTCAGCTCCGCGAGCCGAAGAGACGGTTACTTTTCGTATGTCTCAACGCGTGATAGCGAAGTGCAAAAAATGACCCTACCGTCGGTCGATAGCCAAAGAGCACGATCTTGCTCACCATGCCTACTTACGGCTACCCCTACTCCGACGGCGTAAAGTCAACAATGGAAAACCCCCCCACCATCAGTTTCGACCCCTGGCGCACCAACAACATGCAACGGTAAAACTTCTGCATCCGCACTAAATTTGTCAGCAACAACTACAGCTACGGCAAAAAAACCAACGACAACCACAGCTGACTTTTATTTCGGAATCGACTGCAACCGCAGCTCTAAATACAACGGCAACAAAAACCACGACAACAAATCAAAACCAAAGCAAAATTCAGCAAGCGGGTCCGGCCATACAGACCGGACTAGATCGGTACATCCACATCAAGCGTAAGCTTAGCCCGCAGAACACCGCGGTAGGTAACAAGTCAAAAACAAACCGCGTTCAAATAGAAGATATATTACCCGGGAGATCCGACAGCAATCGATTTGCGCTTCTAGCAGAAAATGAATCAGGACGGGCTCAGGAGACCCAACCGAAACCTAAGCCCCCACCAATTTACATTAGGGAGAAAATCTCGAACGCCCTGGTCAACAAAATTGTTGCGCTGACCGGAGACGGAAACTTTCATGTTGTTCCGGTCACAAAAGGGGATATCCATGAAACCAAGCTTCAGACCAAATCTGAAGAACATTTCCGAGCAGTATCCAAATACCTGGAGGAAGCTAGGAAAAGCTACTACACGTACCAACTAAAAAGCAGCAAGGGCCTGCAAGTGGTAATAAAAGGAATCGAGCCCGACGTAACCGCCAAGGAAGTTATCGATGCTCTCAAGGAAAAAGGGTTTTCTGCAAAGAACGTCAGTAACATTATAAACAGGAAAAAAGAGCCGCAACCACTCTTCAGGGTCGAGCTGGAGCCAGACAGCTGAGTCTTGAAGAAAAATGAAGTGCACCCCATTTATAACCTGCAATACTTATTGCACCGAAGAATTAACGTGGAAGAGCCACATAAAAGGAACGGCCCAGTGCAATGCACAAATTGTCAGGAGTATGGATACACCAGGGCATACTGTTCGCTTCGAACAGTCTGTGTAGCTTGTGGAGACTTCCACAATTCGGCTAACTGCCCTGCCAACAAAGAAGACCCCAAAAAGAAAAAATGCGTTAACTGCCAAGGTAACCACACGGCCAACTACAGGGGCTGTCCGGTCTACAAGGAGATGAAGGACCGCATGCGAAAAGTGATAGCATCGCGTCATCAGAATACCAAAAATGCGTACACTTACTCGCGTACGACGCCGGAAGTATTTTTCGGCACGGCTGCAAGATCCTCCTTTGGTCAACTAAATACCCAGAAGGGATTCTCATACGCCGATGCCCTTCGATCGGGGACGGAAGACCCACTCCAGTCTGATCTAGGAAACGCTCAGCAGATCCAAGAACAGTCGCAAAGCACTCTGGAAACTATGATGGTCACCATGCAACAAAGTATGATGGAACTCATGTCATTCATGAAAACGACCATGCAAACACTGGTTCAAAACCAGAATATGGTGTTACAGCTACTTGCAGCTAAGCAGTGCAAATAATCAGATGGCAAATCTACGAATAACAATGTGGAACGCCAATGGCGTTTCACGGCACAACCTTGAAGTAACACAGTTCCTGAATGAAAATCATATCGACATTATGCTACTCGTAGAGACGCACCTCACAAACAAATACAACTTCCAAATAAGAGGCTACACTTTCTACCGCACAGACCATCCAGATGGTAAAGCCCACGGCGGAACCGGCATCCTAATCAGGGAACGCAACAAGCACCACTTTCACCAAAGGTTTTCAACTATTTACTTGCAAGCCACGTCTATCAAAGTGCAGTCAGGCAACGGAAACCTCACCATAGCCGCTGTCTACTGCCCGCCTCGTTTTACAATTTCTGCAGGACAATTCATGGACTTCTACAACTTGCTTGGAGACCACTTTATAGCTGCAGGGGACTATAATGCCAAACACACGCACTGGGGATCACGACTTGTGACTCCCAAAGGAAGGCAATTACACAATGCAATCATAAAACCGAACAACAAATTAGACTATGTTTCCCCTGGCAGCCCCACATACTGGCCAACAGACCCCGGGAAAGTTCCAGACCTAATAGACTTTGCGGTGACAAAAAACATTCCCCGCAATATAATAAGCGCCAAAGCGCTTTCGGACCTGTCGTCAGACCATTTGCCAGTGCTAATAATTCTTCTTCAAAGCACAAAAACCACAGATCACCCCCTCAGGCTGACGTCGCACAGAACCAACTGGTTAAAATATAAAAAGAATGTAAGCTCACACAACAAATTAACCCCTCACTTCAACATCGAAGCGGGCATCGACTGCTCTACCGATGCTCTTGAAGAAGTATTCGTGGAGGCAGCCACTATCTCAACACCACAAGGCAGGGACGTGCAAACCAACCACTTCAAAACTAATCTGCAAATTGAACGGTTAGTCCTAGAAAAGAGGCGCCTGCGACGTGCCTGGCAAACCAACAGATCGCCGTCATCAAAACAACGTCTTAAGGAAGCCACTCGCTCACTAAATCGAGCTCTAAAGCAAAAACAGAAAATGCACAGCTGCAGTACATTAAAAAACTATCGCCAACCAGTACAAAACATCCTCTGTGGAGGGCTCACCCAAATCTGAGCTCTCCAATCGAAAGAGTCACTCCGATAAGAAACTCATCTGGCATCTGGGCCGCAGCGACGAAGATGGAGCCGAAACTTTTGCTTTACATCTAAGAAACGTCTTCCAGCCGAACCCTGCCACTGGTTCATTTTTCCTACCACAAATCGAATCTGAATCTATTTCCCTACCACCATTGTTTCAGCCAAAGGAGATCGCGATAGTCATTGGGAAACTGAAAACCTGGCCGTGACCAAATAACCCCAAAAATGTTAATTGAACTTCCAAACTCAGCCATTGAGGTTATTTGTAAGCTCTTCAATGGGATTATAACTCTCGGCTACTATCCGAAAAAATGGAAAAAATCTATTATCATTATGATACCGAAGCCCGGAAAAGACCACACAATTCCGTCATCCTACAGACCGATTAGTTTATTATCGTGTCTGTCTAAGCTGTTCGAAAAATGCCTTCTAACTCGCATAACACCATATCTAGGAGCACACAATGTTATCCCTGCTCATCAATTTGGATTTCGTCAAAACCATGGAACAATCGAACAAGTTAACAGAATAACATCAGAAATACGCACAGCCTTTAAGCATCGGGAATATTGCAGCGCAATATTCCTCGATGTATCTCAAGCCTTCGATCGAGTATGGCTGTATCTATACAACAGGACCTTCACAGTAAGGTGCAATACAACAACATCCGACGACTACATTATCAAAGCTGGAGTCCCGCAAGGAAGCGCGCTAGGGCCTTCTCTCTTCCTCCTATACACAGCGGATATTCCCACGAACGAGCAGCTAACAACATCTACGTTCGCTGACGACACCGTAATTTTAAGTCGCTCGAGGTGCCCAGGCCGAGCCACAACACAGCTAGCAAACCACCTCCTCATAGTAGAGAGGTGGCTATCTGATTGGCGGATTAAAATAAATGAACAAAAGTGTAAACACATAACATTTACTCTCAACAGGCAAACATGCCCTCCACTATTATTGAATAATACGCAGATTCCCCAAGTCAACGATGTAACGTATCTCGGCGTCCACCTTGACAGACGACTAACCTGGAGAAGACACATCGAACGCAAGAAAGTACATCTAAAACTAGAGGCCATCAGCTTCCACTGGATTCTTAACGCTCGTTCGCGTCTGGACTACAAGGTTTTGCTCTACAACTCCACTCTCAAGCCCATCTGGACATATGGCTCCCAGCTATGGGGGAACGCCAGCAGAAGCAACATAGACATTATACAGCGCGTTCAATTGAAAATCCTGCGAACTATCACTGGGGCACCATGGTATATTCGCAACCAAAACATCCACAGGGACCTAAGCATTCTTACCGTAAAAGATGAAATAGGCAAACAAAAAGCGTCCTACAACGAAAAACTCTCTGTGCACCCCAATCGCCTCGCAAGAGGCTTGACTTGGGTTTCCAGCCGATCCCGTCTACAACGCAACGACCTGCCAAGCCAGCTATATCTTTCGGGCCCCTTTAGCACAACATCAGTCATATGACTGTGAGTTAGATTAGTTAGTCTACGATTTGATACACTTATTGTTAGTATCCAAAGGGAGAAGATTCAATAAATAAATAGCAAAGCATTTAAACAAAAAAAAAATGTAGTCCCAGAGTATTCTTTTAATTTTATTTAATATTCCGAGGGAAAAAATATTAAAATATACCGAAAAAAATTAAACGGAGGATGCTATGCATGCGGTGGAGTGCTAGTATTATTTTCCCTGGATAAAATAAATTTTACGGAGTAAGTACCAAATACCGAAACAAGGACTAAAAAGTTTGATGGTTGTTAAATAAAACACAATGAACAAAAAAAAAAATTTCACGTCGGTTGGTGTAATATTTATTTTATTATTTTTTACCGGATGGCCGAAGGAAAACATTAATTAGTGGGAACGGGATGGTGAAATTAAAATTATATGTGAATGTATGTAGGTATGTGTGTATGTAGATATGGATATGCAAAGCGCAGCGGAGACTTCACGGAGGGGAGCTGGGGACAGAGCGGGAGAGCGAGAGAGCGGAAGAGCGAGACAGCGGTGCAGTTGGATAGCAGGGCCGGGGTCCAGATTCGCCGGACAGTGGGCCTGAACAGTTACGAATGAACTTTGACTGAGATTGCTGGTGTGAACCTTGCTCACTACTGCTGAGTATCAAAAGGGTTTTGGGATACCCTAACACTGTTATTTTTGTTATTATTATTATAAATAGAGTTAAAACCTCCATTTTGGTGGATATTTTCTCAATATTTTCCTCTAGAGTTTCCTCTATTATTTCCTCTTTATTATTATTATTGTGGTAACTATTATTGATCTGGCCGTTTTTGCGATTATAGTTATTATTATAATAACCGCGACCATTGCCTCTACCTCGATAATTAACTCTGTTGTTGTAACTACCACGCTGGGCTTGACCTCTTTGAGCGTACAACATTGAATTAGTACAGCCTGTCAATTCGGTACTGCCTTGAATGTACCTTGTGATAGCATAATTCATTGTTGTAAGGATTCTTTCCTCAATGATTATAGTTTTTGACTACTGTTGGTGGCTTCCCTGGTGCTAAATTTATTAACATAATCGGCCCTTAGGCCCACGTCAATATGCGAAGCTTCTAGGAGTCTGCGTAAATTGTCGATTTCTGTTGTACATTTTTCAGCTGATTTCCCTTCTTGGGTACTTTATGCCATTTTGGCATTTACCAATTCGGATGTTTTTCCGCCTATAGTCTCTTGCAATTTGTGTATAATAGCAATGTTAGTGGTCTCATTTTGTATTTTGTATAGAGTAGACCCTATTATTTTGGACTTTATTACATTAACAGCTATTTCATCAAATGCGCCTTTTGTCAGGTTAACTAATTTCAAAGCTGTTATAAATCTTTGCAACAACCGAGAAGGAGAAGACACTTTTTTGGGCGGTCCGAAAGTTCAAGCTGTATCTTGAAGATTAACACTTTAAAGAAGTAACCAGAAAACCCTTGAAGAAGAATCGCCAGATGGGGTTTGGAGTTGCAGCAATATGACTTCGAGATAGCGTACAGAAAGGGTTATCAAGACAGCCACTACCGGAGATGATACGAGGCATAAGGGAGACAACGGTGGCATTGACCACAGGAGTTTGCAGCGGGATCAAGGACTATGTGATGGAAGGCGAAACTCTATATAGAAATATATCACAATAGAGGACATCGAAGACGTCGCTTCATGGAAGATGTGCGTTCTAAAATCAGTGCCAAAAGAAAACCACGAAGCACCATCAGCGGGGCACGTACGAAGCCGAAGAATAATACTGTGGGGTTGGTGTGCCAATGCAGAACAGCTGGTCGTAAAGGAGAAATGGAAGACCAATAAGACGTGGCAAGCCTGCCAAACTAAAAGACGAAAGGAGCAGAAAGAATTCGCGAGATGAACGGAGAAGACGTGAAAAAACGACACTATTGGTGAAAAAAGAAGACGAACATAAAAAGACGCAGACTAATCAGTTTAACTAAACCAAAACTCATTTAAAGTAATCTATAATAAATATAATAAAACAAGTGGGATTCTGTCTACCCTCATTAAATGAGTCATTCCCCTGTAGGAATCTGATCTCAAAAATTATCAAAAATTATTAGCTGATCCTTCCGCTTCCCCTTTTTGAGCTTGAATGTGCTCCATGGTTTGGTTTGTACGATAATAGTTTGTGCGATTATTATTCTGATAATAATTATTATATCTGCCTCGATTGTTATTTGCCTGTCAATTATTTCTAGGTTTATTGGTATTATGGAAATATTACCGTATTTCGAAAAACGTTAGAATAATAGTGTTATGAATTTATTTATTTTATAAAACAAGTTATATTTAGAGTGGGCTGCACCTCTAAAGCGACCTGTGAAATGACAATGATCTCTTATCCTATCAGTCACTAAAACTTTCTTAAAAATAAAACAATTCAATGAATTATCAAATATTTGTTGGTCATCTGAAGTCATTCTAATAGGAACTATGTTATGCAAAAAACATTCCGCCGAAATCAAAATTCTCTTTGAGCAGTCATTGGTCTTTGAAACGAAATATGTACAAATTTTTTAATTGTTTAAAAGAGATAAACATGAATAAAAGAATTTACCTTAAAAAATTTTTAACGTACATATTTATTTTCATATTTTAAACAACATATTGATATGAAGAGGTTTTTGAAAAAGTGGTTCAAATATTTCCTTCGTATCTTCATCATATCCGAATCTTTTAAGCTTATATGACTATTATATTTTTAGAAATGTTTTATACATTTTATTTCAAGGGAAAAAGTCAACCCTGTGAAATCACATTTTATTTCATCACATAAACGAATTATCTCTAGCGATGTATCAGTATTATATACCAAACATCTATGTGGTCTATTAGAAATTTTTAAGGCAATAATCACGGCCCACTTAAAACAATATTGATCGTTTTCGTTGTTTTTTTATTGAACTTATTGTTTTTTTCGTTAAAAGGAAACGAAGTAGTGGTACGAAAGATGAACCAAGAATCGGTATAATGATTCACATTAATTTCCAAGCGAATCAATTTTATAAGAGACCATCCACTGTCTCTCCTTTAAAATCTAAATCTTTATTCATGATTGTCATTTTTCTTTGGGGGAGCAACAACAACCCCGCTTCAGTCACAAAATTCTCATTCATGTCTGATCCGCCATTTACATAAATGTATTACCGCATTCTTCCTTTGAACCCCTCAGATATTTTCTTGACTCCTCCGTGAACAGGTTGAATTGCATTTCGCTTATGCAACTCCGAACGAACATGGTTTGCCCACTTGTTCTTTGGCAAAAAACAAAGCAGGTTTGACAAAACTGACTTTGGCTACTTATTTAAGTTCCTAAATTAGTGTTTTACGTTCACTTTGACTTAAGTTGTGTTTTACTTAACAGAGTATACTAGTTTTGGTAGACTAAGTATTGTCCTCGATCATTTATAGTGTTTAAAGTAGGCGTGTAGAATAATATTGAAGATGAGAGGCGTATATTTTAAATTTTTTGAAAATTGAAAACAATATAAATAATTCCATCTAGTTCATTCGACTGTTCATTAGTTATAAGAGAAAAGAAGTATTGATATCGGAAAATATATGATAAGGGAGAGACAAAATCATAGAATAAGGGAGGGTGTTGGTTAGAAGAGGTTTGATATAGTTTGCTTGCAGGTGCGAAAGAAAAGATCATTTTTAAAGCCAATAGGGGACAGTTTGGATTTTTTGAAAAATCAAAGATTTGTTCATCATGTGTTAAATTTCGAGTATACACATTTCAGGGTTAAGCAAGGATTCAAAACCTTTATAACATTTCATTATAAATTGTTAAAAGTGTAAGTCGAGATTGTTGACTGAGATAGACATCATGCATTACGATATGTACGTCTCCAGTTCATACAATAAAAATTCTTTGAATGTTATGTATATAATATGAAAACATCTATTCACGGAAATTTTGCAGATACCTGAGTATGGAGCAATGATACAGCCACCGAGGGAGTCGATACTTGTGCATGACATAGAATTTCGGGTTATAAAGAGGAGGCACTCAACAATATGAATGTATATTATAATCTAATCTCATCAATGAGCGTGCGGCTTCAGGCTTGTGGATGTATCCCTTTTATTGCGGTCGGGTATTGGACAGCTGAGCATGTTTGGGTGTAAGAGCTACCCTACCTGTAAGAGTCCCTTTTATGACATGTTTTAGAGCTATTTGTGGAATGGAGAGAATCTTGGACAATTTACCAGTTAAATATTCTCACATCTGAGAATCAATAAATTGTAAGATTTATTTTGTTGGGGTTCTTAAGAGTTCTTAATTAGTTTTACAATCAAAGGACACATCTTTCCCCAACATGATCGAACATGTTCCTCTAAGATAACAATCTTTGGATGTTTTGGGTGTGCATGCCTTCTCACGTACTTAACAAAACCTTTTGACTATTAATTGCCCATTATTGTGCTCATTATAATGAGGAAAAAGGATAAATGACCAATATTGTCACATGGGGATAGGGGCCATTAGTAACTCTTTATGGACATGATCGTGACATTTTTATGACACAAAAAATGAGTTAAATATATGGACTATGCTAATTGTCCAGGAACCCGCATATATAAATGAGGGTGGCGGTGGCCCTTAATATGCAAATCGTCCCCAAATTCGCCTTTCCATCATACTTATGAGGGTAAAATATGCGGAAAAGCAGCAACTTAATTGACTTTACAACTGAGTACAGCTTTAGACGAATTTAATTAGCAAATTTAACAACTGATAATTCAACCGGTTCCAATGCCTTAATTTTTTTTTCTACTCCTTGGCATCGCTGCTTTTTTGTCATTCACAACGAGGCAAATAGGTGTATGTGTACACGCTTCCGGGCACTCCTGCTCATCTTCATCTCACCCAGATGAAGCAAATTCGTCGTCGTTTGCTTCGATGAACCTCCATAGATTTATGTTATCGCTGCTGTGCTTGGGCTGCTTTGCGGACGATATCGCTCGCTTCGATTAACTAGGACGACCTCGTATGGTTCTAAATATGGACTAGCCAATTTTCTTAAAAAGTTGAGTACTTTTGATTGCAACGAGGTCATCCAACATGTAGATGTGGGCATGCTTTCGTCGTATATCTTATTTACGTTTGTATACTTGTTGAGCTGCTCCGAAATTTCTTCTTAAACTGAGAAACAAACTTCTCGTTTAAAATCGTAGGCAAACGATCCTTTACCAGGGTGTACAATTTTGTGCCAAATAAAAGCCCAAAGGCTAAAGGCTTTTTTGAGCTGTTCACATGTGAGTTTAGGGCCTTTATCACCTGAGGAACGTGTATTACCACTTGCTTGGTTTTTCTTCAGAGAACTTGGCGATAACAGAAGGAACCGATTGGTTAACTCGCTCGTCTTGGATAATTTGTTGAGCAACTGCAAAAGTTGGGCAGACGTGATCGACCTTGTTGCTGTTCAACCACTCTTCAAACGCAGCAGATATAAAGGCTGCTCATCGATTGCTAACAACTTGTTTTGGAAATCCAAAAACATTGCACAATTTGTTGAATGACTTCTTCACATCATGCAGTTTTTATGGGGTAAAGACAAACAAACTTGGCGAAGTCGAGTTGCCCCAAGTGGTCCACATGTAGTGTATGCAACAGCTCTTCTTTATTTCGTAACTTTTTACTATAAATAATCAGGGTATTCCCTAAACTGTTGAATTGCTGAATTGTTGAATTTTGGTCAGCTGTTAATCAGCTGTTCCATACAAAGTCAACTTTCAGAAATTTCAGCAATTCAACAGCCTCGGAGCTGTTGAAAATTTTGTTGAATTGCTGAAAACTAGAGTTGCCGCTGCTCTCGACTAAAAGTAATAGGGTCTGGTCACTTGTAAATCCGGAGCAATTGCAATCATATAATGTTATTTAATCATGTTAATTGCCACCTTTGGATATCGTTCGATAGTTCTAAAAAGCAATCGTTTTATCGTTTTGTAAAGGTGATTCACTGCTCTTATTCCACAAATAGGCTCTATGGCACCAAGGCCGATGGATATCAGACCAAAACGTGTTAACCAGATTTTGGTGAATTGGAAATTTTCTGGATTTTCTGGAAGTGGACCTGTGTCGGTGGATGAGTTTATGTATAAAACTCAGGCTCTGACTTATCAGACATTTGAGTTGTTGACTCGCTACATAAGTAGTTTATTTGAAGGCACTCCCAATGACTGGTATCACAAGAGTACTAGAAATATTGAGTGGCCTGAGTTTAAACGGGCTTTATTAGTTCGGTCCAAAGATGAAAGAACCGATGTCAATATTCGCGCAGCTAAAAACCAAATTAATCATTTGATTATTTCTATAAAGCAACAGTGATATCAGCAGATAAGTTAACTATACCATTGTCACAGTCCTCATTACTAAAGTCCCTGCGTTCTAAGTTGTTACCCGAAAGCCAGCACTAGTTGCTTTATGTGCGCGTGTTAAGTGTTTCACAATTGCGCCATCTAGTTAGGACTAGGGAAGTATTTATGAAGACGGTAAATCCCAATCAAGCGCTTAAGCCCCGACCTGCGCCTCGATATTTTGTAAATGCAAAGGAAAATTCTGCAGAGCATATGCCGGAAGGACTAGATGACAGAATATATGGGCTTAACCTGGTTTGCTGGAACTGTCGAGGCGATGTTGATGATGGACGAGTATTTTGCTATGGTTGTGGCCAAGCGGATTCCTACAGCCCGAGTTGCCAGAAGTGTAACGCATCAAAAAGCATTCAAAGGCGTGTACATCAGAAAGGTAAGGCAAACAGATGATTTCAACAGCCACCAACACGCTAAACCCAACACACTAAAAGCGGCACTACCTAACAAAATTCGGTTGTAGATAACACGCCTAGCAGCACGAAGTTGACAGGCTTATCGAAACGAAAACTTAGATCCAAAGAGCGCTATCAGCTATAATAGCTCCGGATGTTAGACCATATGCCGAAGTTACTTTGATTGGTAGAAGCTTGACGCGGTTAATGGATACAGGGGCCTCAAAAAGCTGCATTAGGGGAGAACTTGCTAGAGATTTGCCAGAATCTCACATTCTATTCAAATCAATTTCGGCTAATGCTCGAGCGGCCGAAGGTCAAAACCAAAAAATCATCGGGAAAGTTACCACTCAGGTTAAGTTTAAGGATACAAATAATAAGTACAACCCTTATATTTAGGTATACATTTCTGGAAAGAATTTGGATTGCTACCCGAAATGCTGGTAGAAGAGAAGGGCTGCGAGGGCGAGATAAAAATTGCGATGAGTTAGAAATGCTCGAACGACATGGACCATTGTCCAATGAGCAATCACTTTAGCTTAATAGAACTATTCATAGTTTTCTGTCGTTCGCGAAAAAAGGGCTAGGAAAGACGTCGCTGTTGTCGCATAATATAGATGTAGAAAATTCGAAGCCGATTAAGCAGCGGCACTGTGTCATCGGCCATAGAAAGTCTCATGTACGAGGAGCTCGATAGTATGTTGGCCCTAGGAGTCATTGAGGAGTCCAACAGAGTTTGGTCTTCCCAGCAGTTTTAGTAAGGAAGCTCGGCAAAGTTAGGCTGTGCGTAGATAGGCGAAGAGTCAATGAGGTAACCCGCAAAGACGCATACCCTATACATACCCATTTATGAATGGGATTTTAAGTCGACTGCCAAAGGCAGAATATATCTGGAGCCTGGACCTTACGGATGTATATTGGCAGATTCCATTTCAGCCAGGATCGAGAGACTGTATCAGTTCACCGTAATGTCGTTTGGATTAAGCAATACGCCTTCCACATTGTCCAAACTTATGGATCGTTTCATACCGACTTAATGAACGAGGTGCTCATCTATTTGGACGACCTCCATGTTATTTCTGATACTTTTCAGCGTCATTTTTAGCGCTGCTATAATTGGCGGGTAAGCTTAAGGAGGCAGGGCTAACGACTAAAGTGAGAAAAGTAGATAAGGCGTACCCGAGGTACATTATTTGGGGTGGAATCTTCCTTGTCGTTGTTCATCGATGTTTGCAAAATGATAAATCAATGTTGTGTGAAACATCGGCCAGAAACATCGATGTATCGATGTTTTCAACCCATTCCATTTTTTTTCGTTAAATCAATTCTTAGAAGCCTTTTAAACTTGTGCCGCACCGCAAGAATCAGGTACTGCAGGCACTTTAACATGTTGATCAATTCTATGAATCGCAGGGGTCCTTCATGCTTGTCGTGTTACCCGCAGTCTTCAGAACTTCGACGTAAATGTTGCATTTTGCGCTATTTCCGTCAATTTTAGTGAAGTGCCTCCAGCAAAAGCTTACCTTTGTTGTTATTCTGGAATAAACACATTTGCAAATGCAAATATCTATATTTATATATATATTTCACAATATACTTTCTTTGGCATTGCAAACACAAGGTAAACTAAAAGAAAAACAGCGAATTTGTCCGTGCGGCATTGAAACCATATGTTGTGCAATGTTGTGAAACTCGACTCCGGAAGTTTTGTCAAACCTTGATGCATCGATAAATATCGGTATGACACAAAATATCGAAAAACACCGCCCAAAAATAATCGATGATCGACGCATTAGCATGGATTCCGCATAGATTGAGGCGAATAGACACAACTCAGTACCCAAGTCAGTGAAGAGGCTGCGCAGATCTTAGGTATGACTGTATGGTACCATACATTTTTTTAAATTATGCTAATTGACGCCTTAACGAAAAAAAGGCCACTTCGCCACTTTTACAATTTAACACCGAAAAGGTTCCCAGAACATAGTTCCAAATCTAAATCAAACGCCGGATATAAAGGTCGCGGGGAACCATATTTTTCGTCGCACAGAACATTCTATCGGAGAGAAAATAGCCGATGAGAAGTTTTGGAAGCTATGGATCTCTAATAAACCAACCACATTACCAAAACACTTGATTGTGTTCGTGCATACTACTTTTAGCCAAATTTGCTCAAAGATGTTAGGGGTACGTAAATGCATATGAGATTTGTCATTGCACTTAGCATCGAAACAAGGTTTTAAGACCGCCTTTGGATCGCTCCGGGGAAACTGAAACGTTTTTCAGAAATTTTATGTAGATTTTCTTGGCTCCTATCCAAGAAGTAAAGAGGGAAGTATTGGAATCCTTGTGGTGTAAGATCATCTATCAAAATGCCCTTTTATTAAGCCTATATAGAAATTTACCACAAATGCAATTTTGCTTTACATTGAGGAGGCGAATGCGTCAGAAAGATTGGATCGGTCCATTCTGGCAGCCATTAAGCCTTATATACACCCTGATCAATCCAATTGGGACGTCTAACCAAGCAGCATTGCTTGTGTGCGTTGCGATCGTCCATACATAGCGCCGTATAATCTAGACCTTACCGATTAGCGTTCGGACAGCAAATGATGACCAACGGATTGACATACACATTACTAAAAGAATTGGAGTTGCTAGAACACCAAGACATACGACTTTCAAGGGATGATTCGTTTCAAATCTAAAAAAAACAGATACTGAAGGAATGCGTAAACAACATGATCGCAATGAGAGGACGTATAATTTAAATTTTTAATTTAACGCAAAGCTTGCACCAATATTTGGTAAAGCGCGGGTAAGGAGAAAAGTAGGTCAGGCGTACTACGAACTAGTATCACCCTTTAATTGCTCTTCCCAAAAGTGTGATTTTAGCGCGGAGATTTGTAATATATCTTGTCACTCTCTTGTTCAAGAAGCCTGGAATAAGACTGTAATTTTTTTTTGTTTTTCAATTCAACTTAGCTAAATAAAGAGAATGAGTCATTGCTAAGCTCAGCTCAATAAGGTGGCATTCAAGGGAAATGAGAAAATTAAAGTTGGTTGATAGTCCCGTGCGTTGGCAGAAATGGCGATCTTTTTCGAAATTGGAGGAAATTTTGGTTTCATGAGGTTCTGACACGCGTGTCTTGATCTTTTCTAATTCTAACGCCAACTAAGGCAGATGTGCAAATTAACTTTCCTTCTAGTCAATATTTAAAAAAATTTATTTTTTATTTTTTAACTTCAATTATATATATATATATATAATAACTACAATTTCATATGTCAAACTTATTTTATATTCACTGCATTTTACTTTGCATTTGATTCAACGGCTCGATTCGTTTCTCAAAAACGGGCTCCCTACCTCGAGTTCAATGATCAATAATCAAAGCTCGGCCTAAGAGATTTATCTAAAAATCGTTCATCTCAAAATTGATGAGGAGAGTGACTCAAGAGAGTCGGAAAAATAGGATGATGCAGTTTGGCAATTAAATTTAAAATTAAAATTCGGCCGGAAATTTGTGTTTACTTTAGCGGACTTTAGGGATCGCCATGGGGATCTTGTGTGTACGTTAGCGGACTTTAAGGATCGCTTTGGGGATCTTGTGTTTACTTAAGCGGACTTTGTGTTTTGGGGATCTTGTGTTTACGTTAGCGGACTTCAGGGATCACTTTGGGGATCTGATGTTTAAAGTATCGGCTTGGGTGTTTACAGTATCCATTTAGTGCGGAGTCTGTGAAACTGATCTGGGTGGGAATAATTTGGAGGCGTAGTTGAGTGAAATAGCTGACCAGAGGTATTTGGAGATTGGCTCTCGGCTCAAAGTTGTTTATAAATTGGCCCTAAATAATGTGTTATAACTCCCCCCATTCTTAATTGAATCATCCCGATTCATTGGAACTGCTGGGTATATTGAAAGAAATTGGTTGGTTAATTCCACAATGATATTTTCTTCTAGGGTATTTTCATTGTCGGGAATAGTTTATTCATTGTAAAAAATATTACTTTCTGATAGAATTTCTATATGGATTTGCCGTGGTTTGAATATTAAAAATTCTCTGTAGTTGATTATAATCATGATAAATGAATTTATAAACATTATTATGAATAATATAAACGTAACTGGTATTTGAGTTTGTTTGATTTGGATAAAAGGATTTAGTATGTTAATATTATCGAATGAGAGTTCCGAATCATTTGACATAATTTATTCGGATATTTAAAAATCAGTATATTTTCAAGCGGTGATGTATTCCAATATCTTATTCTCTACATTAGTGTAGGATATATTTGTAATTTAATAGGTGCCATTAAAAGTTATTAAGTATGACCCATTTTAATGAGTGTCATTAAGTGTATTTTGTCCATTTACAAAAACGGCTCCATCTTGAATTAAATCTACATATTTAATTTCATACCCGTTACCCGTAGAGTAAAAGGGTATACTAGATACGTCGGAAAGTATGTAACAGGCAGAAGGAAGCGTTTCCGACCCCATAAAGTATGTATATTCTTGATTAGGATCACTAGCCAAGTCGATATAGCCATAACCGTCTGTCCGTCTACCTGTCCGTCCGTATGAACGCTGAGATCTCGGAAACTATAAGAACTACGCTATTGGGATTTGGCATGCAGATTCCTGAGCTTCTTGCGAAGCGCACGCTTGTTTCAGTAGGGTGCCACAGCCACTCTAACGCCCATAAACCGCCCAAGACTGTCTTTCTTACAGTTTTTATGCTAGAATAAAAATTTTAACTGAAATGTATTGTTCTCATCAATAACTATCGATTGGCCCAAAAAAATTTTGCCACCAACAAGCCTTCCACAAACTGCAAATAGTCGCAAATAGTCTAACGGCCACAAGTCGACCAAGCCTGTGGCTCCCACAATTTTCATGCTAGATAAAAAAATTGAACTGATATGTATTAGTCTCGTCAATACCTATCGATTGACCCGAAAAAAGTTTGCCACGCCCACTCTAACGCCCTTAACGCTTAAATCTGTCTACCGCCGGTAGGGGGCACATTTCAATTTCGCTTTGCTGCTTGCATTTTTCCATTTCCCTTTGGTCCCATTAGCTGAGTAACAGGTATCTGATATTGGAGGTAGAAGTACTGACCGAGGCAAAGCACTCGGCAAAGTTTTTGCACGTACACACAAATTAAGCTGCGCTTCATGCGCGGGTATGTGTAAATACATAACACAGGCGAGCGAGTGAGGAAGTTTAAAAAAATAAATGTATAGGCCCCCCCCCCAACATACCGCCCCCCTGAACGACTGTTCAGCAAAGAGGTAAGATCGCCAATTTGGTTATTGGCCGCTTAGAGACTCCTTGGGCGGTTTTTACGGTAACAACTCGGACTTTGTCGTCTTGTCCGGCGTGTACCTCCTGGATACGTCCTAGAATCCATTTCGATGGAGGTAGATTTGGTTCCTTGAGCACTACCAGTGTGTTGCCATTTGGTGCGCTCGTGCAGAGAGGTGAGGTACTCCATATGCCAGCGTTTCCAAAAGCCTTGGACCATTGCTTGTAGTTAAGTACATCGTTCCAAGCGGTTGATGGGAACGTCTAGACGGGATGGCTCCGGTAAGGCAGTATAGGGAGCGCCAGTCAAAATATGGGCCGGAGTAAGCGGATCCAAGGTAGAACCCCCTGCTGAGCAAAGAGGACGAGAGTTAAGTAAGGCTTCAATCTGTATTAAAACTGTAGACAATTCCTCGAAGGTTAGGGCTGACGATCCCATTATCCTTTTCATATGTAGCTTGATGGACTGAACTCCGGCTTCCCATATTCCCCTGAAATGTGGGGCAGAAGGCGGTATGAAGTGCCACAGGATTCCTTCGTTGGCGAAGAAGTTTGCTAAATTCTCATCCTTGCTTTGCTCCATGGCTAGCAGCCGCATTTCGTCGAGTACTCGTTTGCTGCCATGAAAGGTGGTACCGTTGTCTGAGTAGAGATTAGTTGGTTTGGATCGCCGAGCAATGAATCGTTGGAAAGCGGCAATAAAGGCCTTGGTTGTTAGATCGGTGACTGCTTCGATGTGGAGCGCCTTAGTTGTTAGACAAACGAATATTGCGAACCATGCCTTTCCGATCATTGGTGTGCGCCCAGTTGAACCTTTAATTAAAATTGGCCCGGCATAATCCAAGCCGGTATGTTGAAAACAACTGCTGGCTTGAACCCGAGGTACAGGTAGCTGTCCCATGATCTGGCTACTTGTGCTCTTGCGTTGGAGGAAACAGCGTTTACATTGAAAGACAGTCTTTCGGGCGATATTTCGTGCACCCAAGGTCCAGTACTGTTGTCGAAAATTTGTGAACGTGGCGTCCACTCCAGTGTGAAGATTCGTCAGATGCGAATGTCGTACCAGGAGCTCGGCGATTGGAGAACTCTTTGGAATTATAACCGGGTGCTTGGCGTTGTAGTTAAGGTTCGACCTCTCGATTCGTCCGCCAACTCCCATTAGTCCGTCCTTATCAAGAAATGGAGAAAACCGGATGAGCTGCGACTTTGCATGAAGCTGGCGTCTGTTTTCTAGCTGCGTACACTCTCTTTGAAAGGCCTTTCGTTGGATGTGACGAAGAAGTTGGTCTTGAGCTGACTGCAGTTCCGTTGAAGTTAGGTACTCAGAATAAAGCCTGTGCTGCAAGCGAAGACAATGGATAAAGCGATAACAATAGCTAGTTACCCTTATGAGCCGTGTCCAGGATGAGATCTTGTTGATGAGCAACTCGTTGATGAGCAAGGCCATCCAGGATGGGCCTTTCCACCAAAGTTCGTGGACCCACACGTGTTTTGACGGTTACGAGATTTATGTGGAACTTCCCATCCGATGCTACTCGACTATAAACAACAGCACCATGCGCGTGCACGGATGCGTCTGCGAATGCGTTCAGTTGGATGTGTTGGTAGGGTGCAGCAATATACCGAGGTACTTGGCATTGTGTCAGCGACGATAATTCCTCTACTAATGCCCTCCAGCGTGCATTCAGGGCTTCAGGAATAGGTTCGTCCCAGTGTATAGCAGCGGTCCAACTTTCTTCGAAGATGAGCTTGAGAAGCACGGTGGTAGGCGCTGCAATCCCGAGTGGGTCATAGATCTTGGAAAGTTGCGATAACAGTTCTCGTTTCGTGGGGACAATGCTGAGATCGAATTCTGTAGGTTTGACGAACATTACATCATGACCTGGATTCCACTGAATTCCAAGGACCTTGACGGGCGATTCCATCGGTGAACCTTTGCTGAGCTGTACTGGGTCATAACATCGATCCTCTTCAGGTAAATATTGCAGAAGGTTCCAGCAGTTTGAGCTCCGTTTCCGTAGTTTGAACTTCGCTTTTCCTAAGAGTCCAATCAGCTCCGTCTTTAGAGCCAAAAGATCTCCTACCGAATCGCATCCAGTTGATATATGGTCCATATAAGCATCTTGTGATAATGCTTGTGATGCGGCCGGGTACTCGAGGCTATGATCGTCGGCTAGTTGCTTCAAAGCTCGAACGGCCAGAAATGGAGAGGGTGCTAAGCCGTACGTGACTGTTAACAGCCGAAAATTAAGCATAGGTTCATTCTCATTTTTGCGCCACACAATACGTTGAAAATTGGTGTGACGCCTGGAAACTTAAATCCCTCTAAACATCTTTTCAATATCTGCACATAGAACATATCGGTGCTGCCGGAAACGTAGGCAAACCCCGAGCAAGTCCCGCTGAATCGGTGGCCCAATATGAAGACTTTCGGTTAAGGAGATTCCAGAACTGTCTTTCCCAGGTCCATCGAAGACCACCCGACATTTGGTCGTCAGGCTATCCTTCTTGATGACAGCGTGGTGCCGTAGATAAACGCAAGTGTCAGAATCGTCCATTACTTGGTCTGAGGTCAGTTGTTCCATATGACCGCGTTACAAGTTTTCATCCAAGAACACCTCGTATTGTTTTTTGAGTTCCGGATGTCGACGATACCGTCGCTCCAATGAGACTATGCGGTTGGTCTGGGGAAGAGTTGAGTCGATAGGCGGGGCTCCATCCTTGAAGAGATACTCGACGACAGAGACCCCGTCTTCGGAGCGCGTGTGAGTGTTTGCAAAATGACTCTCTGTGGGATCACTGGAGTCCAAGAGAGACTGGTTAGGTTGCACATTGTTCTTTTCCATGAACGATCGAACCATCGTGTCGAGATCGGCGTGAAGGGTCACTGCCGGAATGGTGTGGTCGTCGCAGGCATTGTACGAGCCTACAATAATCCAACGAAAAATTGTATTGAGAGCGATCAGATAGTCCTTACCAAAATATTTTCTTTCTCCGGTATATAGAGAACATAGTTGCTTAGATCCAACGATGACATCTATAGATCCAGGAGTGCAAAGCGTGGGATCTGCTAAGGGAAGTGCTGAAATTTCCTTCCAGGTTGAAGATGATGTGTCAATAGTTTGCGCTGGAAGCGATTACGTCAGCGAGAACAAAATTAAGGAGTCCATGAGCAAATGATTGCGATGCCAAAGTAATGGTGGATCCCTTGTCTAAGAGCATTCTGCATTTTGTTGTGCTTCTCCAAGCGTCGTCGACGTCTGCGAGAATGGTTGGCAATAGGGTTTGCGAACCTGCATACGGAATATTATCCACGGTATGATGAGTGTAATTGTTCCCCACGGGAGGACCGATGCCTGATGGTGTATCTTCGTGAGTGCGAAGTTGATTGTTTGTGATGAAAGATCTAGCTCGGGATGTTGAGGGCAGATCGCCGGTGTTTACGCTAGGCGACTCATTGTGCTCTCCAGTTCGATAAGGCTGCGGCGTGTCGTGGACCAATGTATGATGTTTTCGGCGGCAGACCCGGCCTGTGGGTTTCGATGTGCAATTGCCGACCATGTGTGAAGCGCTGAGGCAGTTAAAACAGAGCTTTCTGGTTTTCAGGAATTCTCATCGAGCTGCGATGTCCAACGTTATAAATTGGTCACACCTGTACAGTTGATGAGTCTGCTGGCAATATACTTGTAAACACTTGTTTTCGTCGCGTCTCTGGTGGGCGTCAGCATGATGAGTAGCAGCAGATCGTCGAGCTTGAGGCGCGCGAGAGAGTTGGCAGGCTTCAAAGGTGTCGCAGTGAGATGTGAGAAAGGTTAGAAATTGGTCGATGGTCACACTGGAACTTTCAGGTTCTGCGCGCTGGCCCCATGACTGCCGAGTTTCAGGATCTAACTTTGATAATAATATAAAAATTAACCAGGGATCTCGTTCATCGCACTGAAGTGCTCTTAACCCACGAATAACTTCATCTGCGCCGTCAACCAATTTACGCACAGTGCTGATGCTACTGGTAGTGGCACTAGGTTGCGTTAAAAAACTGTTCACAAATTATCGGTTAATAAGCGGTTTTTTGTTGTACCGATTTTCCAACTTGTCCCAGGCTTCACTGTAGTTTTCATTAGTCATGGGAATGTGTTTCACTAATGCGAGCGCTTCGCCAAGACTTCTGCGAGTAGTGTTGAATGATTGATCGGAAACAAGAAGAGCATTGTTAGCGACTTCAGCTTTTAAATCTTCAAGCGTATTACTGAGAATAGCGTATGTAGCGTGGTGTTTTTCCTCGTATATATCAACGTCTTCAACAGGGTCTTCCCAACCCTCTTCAAACTCGTAGGCGTACAAATCCTCCGTAAGCCGCACAAACCGCAAATAGTTGTCCTGTAGCTGGGCCAATCGCGCGACTAATGTCGGGATTGACTGAATATGTTCCACAAATTTCGTGGCATTGTTATGCGCACGAGTGATTTGGCTTTTGCAAAAGTCCCGCTGTTGAATCACACTCCGCATGACGATTGAGGTTAGAGGACGGTTCTATACGATACAGATTTCTGCAGATCACCGTTGACAAGTACTAATTTTAATTAGAATGTCCCGAAAACAAACGCGTTCCTGGCTATCTGGCTCGAAGGAGCAGTAATTTGATGTAAACAAATAAGACGCCAGAAGTGTAACTGTTTGAATTGATTTTTATATGTCTTCAACGAACATTCAATATAATTTAGCACAATCAATCTCGATGCGCTCTGGTTGCGTTGGTAGCAAAAATGTGACTGACTGTAGCTGGGTATATTACTACAAGAATAGGCTTAACACGTTACCGTAAGAGATGAATGGAAAAATGCTGACCGAGGCAATGCATTCGGCAAAGTTTTTGCACGTACACACAAATTAAGCTGCGCTTCATGCGCGTGTATGTGTAAATACATAACACAGGCGAGCGAGAGATAAGGTTTACAAGAATAAACGTATAGGCTGTCTGGTTCCCCAACAGTCATCATTTGATAGTATTTAATAATCGAATAGCCATTCACTGTGGATACTCTTTTAAATATTGCAAGCTCGTTTCTATTTTTATAATTTCATGTTTTAATATAGCATGAGGTTGCCCCACAGTAAATTAATATTTTTAACTTGTTATTTATTTTCCTATCATTTCTTAAGTATGGTAAGCCTACTCCTGACTTTTGTCTAAAAAATGGTCCTCCTCAATATTGTTCAAATTCACTGTCTTGTTAGCCGGTTGGTTAACAGTTCCAGTTGGTACCCTTTCATTTTGGGATTGTCCTTGCTGAATGTTCTGGGTTTTATTTTTTTTCGTTTGATTCCGCTTATCTGATTCTAATTATTATTTTGATATTTGTTATAGCCTTGATTATAGCCGCTATTGGCCCGTTTTTGAATCTGAATAGACTCGACTTTCTTCATTGGCTCTGGCTTATTTTGTGGCTGGCTATAAGTGTTCCACTGATTGTGTTGTTTTAACCTGCCCGGGTTCCAGGAGTTATTTTTATATTAATTATAATTACTACAAGTATTTTTGTTCTGATTGTTGTCTTGGTTAAACCTTAAGTTGTGGTTTTGTGGTTTTCGTTCATTTATTGTGTTATCAGTTTATTCCTACCATAAGTCATAATAGTTTTGTTGGTTAATAGAGTTAATTTTCTATAAATTGTCTATTTCGCACTAGTAAATATAAAAAAAAATGTATTTGTATTTGGTCACTTCACTTATTCACTATTACAATTTTATAGGTCGAACTTACTTTATATTCACTGCTCTTTACTTTGCATTCGATTCAACTGCTCGATTCGATTCCCAAAAACGGACTCCCTACCTCGAGTTCAATGATCAGTAATCAAACCTCGGCCTAAGAGATTTATATAAAAATTTTTTATCTCAAAATTGATTAAGAGAGTTACTCAAGAGAATCGGAAAAATAGGATGATGCAGTTTGGCAATTAAAATTGAAATTACAATTCGGCCGGAAATTGGTGTTTACGCTACCATACCATAATAGTCCATTATTGATAATTTTCCCTTACTCAATACACTCAATTCTTGTTCGATAATATTAATGAGACGTTTGTCACTAAGTTCAAATTAAGTGAGGCCATTTTGGCATCGAAATTTAACACCGTTCCATTATGTGTTATGGCATCATTTACCATTCCCGTTATTTTGTTTCTTTATATTGATAAGGCAGGTAAGGCGTTCAGCTATTTCAGTTGATTCTCCCCAACTAACATATTTGTTTCCTCACCTTTATATTCTCTAACCGATTTTATGATCTTATAAGACGTGTCGCATTTAATATTGGGACTAATAATCTCTATCTGATAATCCTCAACCCTTTTTATTTTGTGAGACAACTGCTATCTTAGGCCGGAAATTGGTGTTTACGATAGCGGACTTTAGGGATCGCCATGGGGATCTTGTGTTTACGTTATCGGACCTTAGGGATCGCTTTGGGGTTCTTGTGTTCACGTAAGCGGACTTCAGAGATCGCTTTGTTTACAATATCGTCTTGGATGTTTACAGAATCCGTTTAGTGCGGAATCTGTGAAACTGATCTGGGTGGAAATAGTTTGGAGGCGTAGTTGAGAGAAATAGCTGACCACGGATTTATCTCGTAGTCAGGCAGAGTTATTTGGAAATTGGCTCTCGGCTCAAAGTTGTTTATAAATTGGGTAAGTGTTCCTAAATAATATGTCATATAACTTGCATTGAAAAGTCAATTCCTAAAGGAATGAGCTACAAGTGCCAGCCAGGACAAGTCAACCGTGGGTTATTCCTCACTGGGTACCCAGGTGCCAAAGCACACCTTTATTCTTTCATTTACCGGTTTCCCATCGATACTACGCTCAGAACGCCAGACGTTCCAGGCAAAGATCAGCTTCCCTGAAAGCGATCGGCTAAACCAGCGGTCAATTCAAGCGCAGCAGCAGCGCGACAGAACCTCGGATAAGTCGGAAAACGATCGGAAATCCAACTCATCGTGGTTCGAAAATTTTCATGTGCTTGAAAAAGACAAAAAAGCACGCGCACACACATAACCTGCCTGAGTCTCACGCTATAATTATGTAACCGCTTTGTAACTGACCTACTCTAAAGTACAGCAACAGCTCATGTTATTTCCTCCGTTCAATGGACTTCTATTTACCTTTTTAAATACCTTTCTAATTTACCTTTCCTTAAAGTACGTAAACCTAGATTTTAAAAATGCGCTCAATCAAATAGAATTGGAAAGACCACATTGTGAGCGTGTATGCGAGCTGTATATCACAGCCAGAACACCAGTGAAGTTAAAATAAGTAATAAATATCAGAGAAAAATAGAAAAAAATTAGTTTTCATTTAGAAACTTAACAAACTAGTTACGAAACCAAATGATAATGAGTTAATTTGGTGAGGTTCTTGCGTCGTGCGTTGGAACCCATATTATTCCATCTTCAACGAAAGCGGTTTTCCCGTGGTATGTTCAAAGAGTGAATAACCCTAACTTTATTATAAGAATTCATGGTCTTATATGCCTAAAGAAAACCCTCGACCAGAATAGCAAACAAACTAACATTAGTCGATGTGTCTCATTTAAAACAAACTAGAAAGGAAAAAAGAATAACAAACCAAAGTAAATTACCATGAAATTACTAATACATTTCAGTTAAAATTTCCTTCTAGCATGAAAATTGTGGGGGCCAAAAGTTTAGGCGGTTTGTGGGCGTTAGAGTGGGCGTGGCAAACGTTTTTTTGGGTCAATCGATAGGTATGAGGCTGAGAACAATACATTTCAGTTCGAATTTTCATTCTACCTTCAAAACTGAAGAATCCACAGTATTGGGCGGTTTTTGGGCGTTAGAGTGGACGTGGCACCCTGCTGATACAAACTTGCGCTGCGCAAGGAGCTCAGGAATCTGCATGCCAATTCCCAATAGCCTAGTTCTTATAGTTTCCGAGATCTCAGCGTTTATCCGCACGGACAGACAGACGGACATGACTAGATCGACTCGGCTAGAGATCCTGACTAAGAATTTATTTTCCGACGAATCTAGTATACCCTTTTACTCTACGAGTAACGGGTATAATAATATAGAGAACCATCCTAGGAACCACAGTTTCCTGCTGGTGTATATAGGCCTATTCATGTCAAGAAATAATCTCAAGCTAAACGATTTTGTTTTAATGAGAGTGTTCCCGATGTCGACCATGGGGAGCGACTGGAAATAGAATAGAGATTACATACATATTTATTATTGTCGAATGTAAAGTCAAGGAAATACCCTTAACATCCACAACCTATGCCCTCTGGTGTCATTTACGTTTTAAATACATAAACATATACATATTGAATTTAATTTGGCCCTTTTCTTTATTGCTATTTTTATAATATATATTGTGATAATTTGTTTGATGTAGAGACATCGGTTTAAATTTGGTGCCACAATTAGGCGGGAACGTGGCCAACCCTTAAGAACTGTGAGGCGCTCGATCGCCATATATTTTCGTATTTTGAATAATTATTTGTATTCTTATATCTACAAATTAAATATTTTTATTATTTCTATTGTGAAATAGCGATTGTGTGTGGGAATAAGCCCTATAAAACTAATGCTAGCAGTAGATTTTTATGTTTCACAATATTAAACGAAATTTATGATGACGCTTGAGTAGACCTTTAACTAGGTAAAGGGGACATGCCAACGACGGTAGATGCAGTGGTAGCTTAGAGAGTTAGGACCCTCACATAGGGATCACACTTCATCTAGGAACGGTGTGATCATGGAAGGGTGGGCATTCGTGGCAGCAACAGCATCTTGTCACATACTTGTGTATCCATAATAAAATGAAACCATTTTGTTTTTCACCTTAATTATACCCGTTACTCGTAGAGTAAAAGGGTATACTAGATTCGTCGGAAAGTATGTAACAGGCAGAAGGAAGCATTTCCGACCCCATAAAGTATATATATTCTTGATCAGGATCACTAGCCGAGTCGATCTAGCCATGTCCGTCTGTCCGTCTGTCCGTCTGTCTGTCCGTCCGGATGAACGCTGAGATCTCGGAAACTATGGGAGCTAGGCTATTGAGATTTGGCGTGCAGATTCCTGAGCTTCTTACGCAGCGCAAGTTTGTTTCAGCAATGTGCCACGCCCACTCTTACGCCCACAAGCCGCCCAAAACTGTGGCTCCTACAGTTTTGATGCTAGAATAAAAATGTTAACATAAGTGTATTCTTCTCATCAATAACTATCGAGTGACCCGAAAAAAAAATTGCCACGCCCACTCTAACGCCCACAAACCGCCCAAACCTGTGACGGCCACAGTTTTCATGCTAGATAAAAAATTTTAACTGAAATGTATTAATCTCGTCAATACCTATCGATTGATCCAAAAAAAAATTTGCCACGCCCACTCTAACGCCCATAACGCTTAAATCTGTCTACCGCCGGTAGGTGGCGTATTTAAATCTCGATTTGCTGCTTGCATATCTCCATTTCCCTTTGGTCCCTTTAGCTGAGTAACGGGTATCTGAAAGTCGAGGTACTCGACTATAGCGTTCTTCCTTGTTATACCCGTTACTCGTAGAGTAAAAGGGTATATTAGATTCGTCGGAAAGTATGTAACAGGCAGAAGGAAGCGTTTCCGACCCCATAAAGTATATATATTCTTGATCAGGATCACTAGCCGAGTCGATCTAGCCATGTCCGTCTGTCCGTCTGACCGTCTGTCCGTCTGTCTGTCCGGATGAACGCTGAGATCTCGGAAACTATGAGAGCTAGGCTATTGAGATTTGGCGTACAGATTCCTGAGCTTCTTACGCAGCGCAAGTTTGTTTCAGTAGACTGCCACGCCCACTCTAACGCCCACAAGCCGCCCAAAACTGTAACTCCTACAGTTTTGATGCTAGATAGAAAATTTTAACTGAAATGTATTGTTCTCATCAATACCTATCGATTGACCTAAAAAAAAGTTTGCCACGCCCACTTAAACGCCCACAAACCGCGAAAACCTGTGACGCCCACACTTTGCATGCTAGATAAAAAATTTTAACTGAAATGTATTGGTGTCGTCAATACCTATCGATTGATCCAAAAATAATTTTGCCACGCCCACTCTAACGCCCATAACGCTTAAATCTGTATACCGCCGGTAGGTGGCGCATTTTAATTTCGCTTTGCTGCTTGCATATCTCCATTTCCCTTTGAGTAACGGGTATCTGATAGTCGAGGTACTCGACTATAGCGTTCTTCCTTGTTTTAATTTAAGAATCTTCGACGGATAGTTCTGTCGGTCTGAACTGCGCATATCGTCACTCCCTCTTGAACGTGATCGATTTATTAAATATATATTTATGTAATTTTGAGAGATAATGGTCTTCATATCATCGGAATCGATGAGCAGCCGGAACCATCACGTGCTCGAAAGACATACAAATTTGTCATTTTCCTTTCGAAAATCAAAAGTTTTCTAGAATCTTTTCCTGTACGTTACATGCTACAGTAAATATAATATATATTTACATGAGTCGTTCTTCGCCCGAATAAAAATTGTAGAAGATTTTTTATATTCGTTGGTTATTCATTATTAGAACGTTGGAAAAAGACTAACTGTATGTTACAGAATTGGTTAGAATGAAACCTCGGTTTGCGTCTTAGAATTTACTGTTAGTGCATTAGGTGACGCAATCGCAGGTGGATGATGCGATCGCCACTTCTTTGTTTATGCTTACATAATTCGGTCTTATTGGATTTTACGATCTTATTGGATTTTTACGTTTATGGAGTTACGTCATTGTTGACGTTCGGACTTAATCAATTTTCTTTGTTTGTTTGCATTGCGGGATCTCGAGCTTCTGTATCGTTTTTAGGCAAAGCCGAAATTGGCGATTCTGTTTATTTGTAACGGGTTCGATCTTTGAACTGGTGGCCGTTGAGAAATCGCAGTGCAGACACGTCACTCCCCCATCACTTAGACAAAATCGTATGGTTATTAATGTGATTTTGGGGTATAGTTTTGGTATTTCTTGTAACTCTTGTGAGTCAATTGTTGGGTCGTCACCTTTTGTGTTATTGTATTTTATAAGTATTCTTTTAGGTATTTCCTTAAATTTATAAAGTAGGTACAGTGATATACTTAATATTAAAAGACCCAGTGTTACAATTACAATTATTTTGTAAATCTGGTTTTCTTTATTTTGTTCAAAAAATATTTCTTTTGCTTGTATGTATGATATTGGGTCTAATTTGGTGACATTATTTCTTGTGTATATGCTTTGTGTGTAGTCAAAATTATAATTGCTTATGGATAAATCGTTAATTGCAATTGAGCAATTGTGTATTTTGATCATATTGTTTCCTTCAATTACGATTTCATTTTTAATACCTCAAATCTTCTTCCGAATAAATAGGGTCTTAAGGTTTTTGTTGCCCATACTATAGCTAATAATTCTTTTTCGTTTGTACTATAGTCTTCTTCATGTGCATTTAGAGTCCTACTAATGTAACTGGTTTTTTATCCTGAGAAAGAACTGCTCCTAATCAAAGTTGCTAGCATCAGTAGTTAATTGAAACCTTTTTCCAAAGTCTGGACAAATCAGTATGGGATCGTTTATGATAAGTTGTTTTAATTTATTGAATGCTGCAATAAATGTATCATCTTTGAATGTTACTTTAGAACCAGCTTTTAAACATTTAGTTAAAGGTTTTGAAATGTCTGCGAAGTTTGGAATGAATTTTCTGTAATAACCGCAAAGACCAAGAAATGATTTTATTTCTTTTTGAGTTTTGGGAATTGGAAATTTATTGATTGCCTTAACCTTTTCTGGATTTGGCATTACACCGTTTGGTCCAACTATGTGTCCCAAGAATTCTGTTTCTTTTTTCAAAAATTCACATTTGTCTAGTTGTAATTTTAGATTAGCGTTTTTAAGTTTTTCAAAAACAATTTTTAATGAAGTAAGGTGTTCGTCAAGGGACGTAGAGAAAACAATTATATCGTCCAAGTATACAAGGCAATGCTTGTTTATTAATTCACGAAGGACATTGTTCTTGCATCGCTGAAAAGTTGCAGGTGCATTATTTAATCCAAATGACATTCGTGTGTACTCGTAGTGTCCGTACTTTGTGGAAAACGCTGTTTTGTTTATGGAATTTTGATCCATTTCGATCTGGTGGAAACCTTTAGCCAAATCAATGGTGGTAAAATATTGACACCGTCCTAGCTTGCCTAGTATTGCGCCCATATTGGGAATGGGAAATTTATCACTAATAGTGATCTCATTTAAGCCCCTATAGTCTACTACAAGTCTAAGTTTTTGTTTACCTGAAGCATCTTTCATTTTTGGTACTATCCACAATGGACTGCAATAAGGTGATTGGCTGTGCCTAATTATTCCTTGCTTTAACATATCCTGTATTTGAGACTCAACTTCTTTATCAAATGAAAAAGGATACCCATACGGTTTTTTATAAATTGGATTTTCATGATGAGTTTTTATTTCATGCTTAACAACATTCGTAAAGGTCAAATTTTCACCATCACGATATTGAATGCATTTATATTGGTTAATTAATTTTAATAATTTAACTTTTTCTTCCTCATTTAAGTGCTCTAAGCGATAACTTTTTCCCTCTGCTAATTCATTTTGAACAGCGTAATTTATTTCATCAGTATAATTTTTAGATTTTAGCAATGCCTCAAAATCATTTATTTGTGTTGGATTTTTCAAACTAATGTTTTTGTGTAAAAAAATGCGCCCACTAATAGTAGTGCGATTATTTAAATAATCAATACTGGCCTGGTTTGCCTCTAGTAACTTTCCTCCTAGTAGTATGTCATAATTGGAAGAAAAGTCGTGAATATAAAATATTTGTTCTTGAGTAAATAAACTATTAGGTGCAACTTTTACAAATTCATTTAGTTAATAATGCCCTGTCATAGTGCGTATAATTGTCGGATCTTTATGTATGCTCCCGTTGAGAAAATTCTTTTTCATTAAGTTAATTGATGAACCGGTATCGACGAGGCAACGATAATTATGATTATTTATAGTAATTTCTATGTATGTAATTGGTCCGAGGCTTGCATTGGAAAATTTTCATTTTCATTATAAACATCTTCTTTGTACTCCTTATTTTGTTGATAATTTTCGTCTACTTGCATTCTTGATTGTCCACTATTACTTTCTCTGACTCTCTTTTGTGATTGGTTGGGTACTGAGCCCGATAGTCCACTTGGCTGTTGGCTTTGATTCATTGTATTATTTTGCTGTCCCTGAATTAAATTTCTTTGAAACTCTTGGTAACTTCCCCTATTTTGGTCAAAAGTATTATTTCTGTTATTCGATTGGAACCTATAATTTTGTGGAACCATTCTTTGGGGTTGGTTGGGGTGTGGTTGAATTGAAAGAGCTGGGCCAGGATTAAATTGTTGGGTGTTGTACAAATTAGTGTAAGGGTAGGGGTTATAATTTTTATATATTATTTATTATTTTATAATTTTAGGGTGTATAATTTGTTTGTTGATGCTTTTTAATTTTATTAACATTGATGTTATAATGTTTTAAATTTTCATTTTGTTCGTATAGCCCTTCTTGCTGAGCCGCTTGTTTCAGTTTAAGTACTGTTGAAACATCGCTACTTGCTAATGTCATAAAAATTCTGTCAGGAAATTTTCGTTGTATTAGGTTTTTTGTAGTCCTAAACATTGCTTCTGTGTACAATATTAATTCATTTGGATTTCCTTCAAGTTCTAATTTGTGGCTTATAACTAACTGCTTAAGCTCGATCTCGTTACAAAATTTTCTTAGATTACCTTGAAAATTAGTATTGTATAATCGCCTTAATAGTTCCTCCACAGGTGTTTGCGTTTTGTACTCGTCGATTAGGGCTGCTCTAAGATCTGGCCAGTTGTTCACTTGAAGAACTTGCAGAATCCTCTGGGCATCACCGGTGATTTGAAGTTCAATTGCTCCAAATATAACGCTTGCCTGTCGATCATTGGTTGTAGGATACAGACGCAAAAGGTAGTTAACTCTTCTGACAAAGGTTCCTAGGGTAGATGGATCTCCTTCAAACGTTGGAATATTCCGGACCTCTGACAAAAGTTGATTTAAGTTTTGCTGCGTCAATGGGTTGGGTGCCACACCAAATTGTGGTTGCCCTTGAGCTGGTGGTTGTTGGTCCATTTTGTTGTGTTTAATTAAATTCCACTCAACTTTATTATTGACCGAATTGGATTTATTCAGTAGTCGATTGAAGTTTAATTTATTATAATATTTGTTCAGTGCCTTTAATTTGCACTTGCGGATCTCTTAGTTGCACTTCCGAGCTAGTCGAATAAATTGCTTACTTGTGGGCAATTCCACGCGCTGATCTGGATATCCTAGTAGTTAAGAAATATCCTTTTAATTGATCAGTAAGCTCCCGACTTTGTTTTTTTTCGCAAGGATATTTTTTAAAGAGATCCTACCGACTGCGCCATTTACATGAGTCGTTATTCGCCCGAATAAAAATTGTAGAAGATTTTTTATATTCGTTGGTTAGTCTTTATTAGAACGTTGGAAAAAGACTAACTGTATGTTACAGAATTGGTTAGAATGAAACCTCGGTTTGCGTCTTAGAATTTACTGTTAGTGCATTAGGTGACGCAATCGCAGGTGGATGATGCGATCGCCACTTCTTTGTTTATGTTTACATAATTCTGTCTTATTGGATTTTGCGATCTTATTGGATTTTTACGTTTATGGAGTTACGTCATTGTTGACGTTCGGACTTAATCAATATTCTTTGCTTTTTGCATTGCGGGATCTCGAGCTTCTGTATCGTTTTTAATCAAAGCCGAAATTGGCGATTCTGTTTATTTGTAAACGGTTTCGATCTTTGAACTGGTGGCCGTTGAGAAATCGCAGTGTAGACACGTCACTATATATATTTATTAATCTGGCATATCCTTCATTTTATTCGCCTTCATTAGTGGATGATTTTGTGTGTCTGTACTGAAGTTAAAGAGAAATGCTCGTTTTCCGAGTACTTTTCAGTGTAAGTTTATGGTTTATTATACATTACTCTGACTTTACAGCTGAGTACATCTTTAGACAACTTTAGCAACTAGTAATGCGACCGCTTCCAACGACTTCAGAATTCGACTGCCGTTTTCTCCTTTCTCTCCTCCTTGGTCTCGCTACTCTCTTGTATCGCTAAATGTCATTCACAGCGAGGTATGTATGTGTGTGTATGTGTACTCGCTGTCCGACTCTGTCCTCGTACCTTAAATATATGTTATATTCCTTATATGGTTGGAAAAGCTTCCTTTTACGTGGTACACACTTTCGTACGAAAATACTATACCCTTCTGGAACAATATATCCGCCATGCCTAAAAAACATCCCAAAAGAAGAAATTCTGAACGATCTATAAGCACAAAACGTACATTCGACATTCAAGTTTACTAAAGCCAACGACAACGTCACCAAACCCTCGGGAGGGATTCTGGTAACTTTTGATCTTATATTCTTCCCAGTAAACTGGTACAGTGTCAAAGTAAGGGAATACGAGGGCAGTCCGATAAGTACTTAGCCTCACCGCCCGATGCCGTCACTATCGCAAGAGAAATTAACTATCGTGCCGAATCGGAGTCGTAGTTTTGCTTTGACTGCATGTGGAATCGGACGTGTCCGCGGATTTTACAAAAATGGAGAAAGAGCAATATCGGTCTGTGATTCGATTCTTGTTTTTGGAAGTGAAATCGCGCAGCGAAATCAAAGAGCGCTTGGATGCTGTGTACGGTGACTCTTCTCCTTCGATGGCGACCGTCAAAAATTGGTTTAACGAATTTCAACGCGGTCCCACGTCGGTTTTGGATGGGCCACGCCCAGGTGCCCCGAAAACGGCTACCACGGAGGACACCGTGACAAAAATCCACGATTTCGTATTGACCCATTGAAGATACGCGAGATAGCAGCGACAGTAGGCATGATTTTGTGTGTCTGTACTGAAGTTAAAGAGAAATGCTCGTTTTCCGAGTACTTTTCAGTGTAAGTTTATGGTTTATTATACATTACTCTGACTTTACAGCTGAGTACATCTTTAGACAACTTTAGCAACTAGTAATGCGACCGCTTCCAACGACTTCAGAATTCGACTGCCGTTTTCTCCTTTCTCTCCTCCTTGGTCTCGCTACTCTCTTGTATCGCTAAATGTCATTCACAGCGAGGTATGTATGTGTGTGTATGTGTACTCGCTGTCCGACTCTGTCCTCGTACCTTAAATATATGTTATATTCCTTATATGGTTGGAAAAGCTTCCTTTTACGTGGTACACACTTTCGTACGAAAATACTATACCCTTCTGGAACAATATATCCGCCATGCCTAAAAAACATCCCAAAAGAAGAAATTCTGAACGATCTATAAGCACAAAACGTACATTCGACATTCAAGTTTACTAAAGCCAACGACAACGTCACCAAACCCTCGGGAGGGATTCTGGTAACTTTTGATCTTATATTCTTCCCAGTAAACTGGTACAGTGTCAAAGTAAGGGAATACGAGGGCAGTCCGATAAGTACTTAGCCTCACCGCCCGATGCCGTCACTATCGCAAGAGAAATTAACTATCGTGCCGAATCGGAGTCGTAGTTTTGCTTTGACTGCATGTGGAATCGGACGTGTCCGCGGATTTTACAAAAATGGAGAAAGAGCAATATCGGTCTGTGATTCGATTCTTGTTTTTGGAAGTGAAATCGCGCAGCGAAATCAAAGAGCGCTTGGATGCTGTGTACGGTGACTCTTCTCCTTCGATGGCGACCGTCAAAAATTGGTTTAACGAATTTCAACGCGGTCCCACGTCGGTTTTGGATGGGCCACGCCCAGGTGCCCCGAAAACGGCTACCACGGAGGACACCGTGACAAAAATCCACGATTTCGTATTGGCCCATTGAAGATACGCGAGATAGCAGCGACAGTAGGCATGTCAAAAGACCGCATGGTTCATATCCTGCATGAAATTTTGGGCATGAGAAAGCTGTCGGCGCAATGGGTGTCGCGTTTGATCACTCCGGACAACAAACGCAACCGTGAGACCACTTCAGAGCACTGTTTGACGCTGTTTAAGCGCAATCCGAAAGAATTTCTGCGTCGTTTCGTTACCGTCGACGGAACAGAGACCAAGGAACAGTCGATACAGTGGGCTACACCCGGCTAACCTGCTCCGAAGAAGGCGAAGACAGTCCCATCGGTCGGAAAGGTGATGCCCACCGTTTTTTGGGATTCACAAGGTGTGATCTACATCGACTACCTGGAGAAGGGCAAAACGGTCACGGGGATGTACTATGCCGAATTATTGGGCCGATTCGTCGCCGGATTGCAGAAAACACGGCCCCATTTGGTGAAGAAAAAAGTGCTCGTCCATCATGACAACGCACCGGCTCACAATTCCGCCCTCACCAATGGCAAATTAATCGAATTGGGCTACGAACTGCTACCCCATCCACCATATTCTACACATTTGGCCCGTGTGACTTATTTTTGTTTCCAAACTTGAAAAAGTCAGTCGCTGGACAGAAATTTGCGTCGAATGAGGAGGTCGTCGCCGCAACAGAGGTTTATTTTGCAGACTTCAAGAAAACGTATTTCTCAGACGGGCCAAAGAAGTTCAAGTGTATCGAGCTAAAAGAAGATTATGTTGAGAAATAAATCGCCACTTTTCCAAAATTTTCATTTTTCTTTTGGAGGCTAAGTACTTATCGGACTACCCTCGTGCATACCCAACTCTATGAGGTGGAAAAACTGCCAGAAGATCGGACATACAGCTTAAAACTGTGAGGACCCAACCACCTTCAATCTCGCCCCTCACCCGCTTGTCTAACGTATCAACAGCAAAGAGATCTTTTAAAAATAAAAAACAACAGGAAAATGCAGCATATGAGATGCGAGAATTATTCAAAAACTATAACAACAGACATCATCGACTATCAATCAACAGTCGTTCTTCGCGAAGGTCGCCTCTTCAATACCGACTTCGGTAACTGCTTCGACCCCAAAGCACGACTCTCAGCAAGCGGAGAACAGCAACCAACCATCAACCAGCAAGCAAAGCGCAAGCAAAGTAACTTCAAAAACAAATGCACCGCCATCTCGCACATGTTCTTCAACGCCTGAATCGGCCGTCCCCATTCCCCACGCTTCCACCACTACCCAAAATAACCACATTCGCCATAAACACAAGATAAAAAAGGAAAAAAGCTATAGTCGAGTACCTCGACTATTATATATGGAGATATGCTAGCAGCAAAGCGAGCTTGAAATGCGCCACCTACCCGCGATCTCAATATATGGTTATGTGGGCGGTAGACTGATTCAAGCGTTAGGGCGTTAAAATGGGCGTGGCATACCTTTTTTTGGATCATTCGTTAGGTATTGACGAGACTAATACATTTCAGTTAAAATTGTTTTCTAGCATAAAAATTGTGGGCACCACAGGTTTAGGCGGTTTGTGGGCGTTAGAGTGGGCGTGGCATATTCGCGTGACAAACTTGCGCTGCGTACTCTATTTTTGATAGTTTCCGAGATCTCAGCGTTCATACGGACAGACGGACTGAAGGACATGGCTAGATCGACCCGGCTAGTGATCCTGATCAAGAATGTATATACTTTATGGGGTCGGAAACGCTTCCTTCTGCCTGTTACATACTTTCCGACGAATCTAGTATACCCTTTTACTCTACGAGTAACGGGTATAAAAATGTTATTTCCAAGCTTAGGAGGTTATATGTTAAACAAGGAAGAACGCTATAGTCGAGTACCTCGACTATCAGATACCTGTTACTCAGATAATGGGACCAAAGGGAAATGGAGATATGCAAGCAGCAAAGCGAGATTGGAATGCGCCACCTACCAGCGGTAGACAGATTTAAGCGTTATGGGCGTTAGAGTGGGCGTGCCAAACTTTTTTTTGGATCAATCGATAGGTATTGACGAGGCCAATACATGCAGGGTCCTCTTTTTAGAAAGGATTACGCTGACTTTAAATAGTATGATGATATGCTTTATTCACATTCGACTGATTAACTTAGGTTTTACAAAAATATACGTGTGCTAATGAATTGTACTTTGCGAGATTCTCGCAGCGAGTGTGTACGACGGTGCGTTGCCACTTTTCACTCACGTTGCAACTGGGTTTGATACCCACAACTTAAGAATATCGAGTAACTTAGGAATATCGAGTACAGAAAGGGAAAGATATTAGATCAGTAGGTGAGACCGTTTCTAGTGGTCCTTGTCTCTCCAGTACCGCATCCCACATATATGTACTTTATAGGGTCGGAAACGCTTCCTTCTACCTGTTACCTTCTCCCTTTTACTCCACAAGTAACGGGTATAAAAACACAAAATCAATCAACGACTAAAAAAAACTTGCCCTGTTATAAAGGAAGCGCATAATTTTCTCAAAAGGACAGTCCGCAGCAATTCTTAAGAAGAAAATATGTCCTCAGACTCAGAATGTAGTTGTAATGGTCGTTATTCTGAACTCAGTGCTTGCCTATAATTTTGCAGCCAGAAAAACCAAATCCAATAGTTTTATCAAAACTCTATTAGAGTATACTTTACGGCAGCGAGCGGTAATTTTAGCTTAGCTTTTGCGTATCAGCTGCATTGTTCAGAGCAGCCAACTGGGTTCAAATTTCCATGAGGTTCCAAGAAAAAAAGCTTGAGAGTCTGGAAATTTTCGGTATGTAAACGCCCACGCGAATGCAATCAGTCTCTTTCACAACCCGCAAAAGTATTCTTGTCCGACCATCGTCTAAATGTTCTTAAAAACGCCACCAGGTTAAGTTAGACGCGCCATTGATAAAGTCTATCACGCCAATTAAATTGCACAAAACCCAAACCGTGGTCTTTTGTATAAGTGATAAAGAATTTCCTATCGGATATGGCAGATTGCAGTCCGTTCATGAATGGCATAATCTCATGTGCCTCAAACACGTGCTGGGTAGTGGAAACTTTCCGAAAGATCTCTTCCGCTGCGGCTTTATTTCCACTGCCTGGAAAAACCTCTTAGGTATGGGCCACCTCTTACGTATACCCGTACTCTAAACTAAATCAGCTTTCTTGGCAGTTCGAAGGCTGCCCTGACAGCGGCCTGCTAACGCTGGAAGGCCGAAGCCAACCATCTCATGAGCCAGTATTAGTCGTCTGGCATAGGAAGGCGAATTACCCTGGATTTTACGGGTCTGGGAGGTCTTATTCGTCCCCACCAAATACCGGCAGTCAAGGCAGTCCCATCTATTTACGCCCCGGAGGAATAAAGTAGCAGACTCGAAGCAGAACAGCGAGTCGATTGACTACCCCTTTAGGAATCGTGACTGACCACTGAAGACCAGGAACTCTTCTAACTCTACGTAGCCTTCTAGCAAAGAAATATATTAAGAGTAGTGGTTGTGGAATTTAATACTTTGTGGAACCCGACCATCACTGAACAAAATCATCGTTAGCCCATATAATCTTTATTAGTGTAGATGCCATAATAAAATCCACAGCTAACAACAACACCGTCTCATCACTATCACTTTCAACGCTGGTAGCTTAACCATGTGAGTCATACTTATGTGCCCATGCACACCTATTTTGTGATCTATTTGTAAGCCGATCCAATCTCTCGTGTGTTCTCCCACATAGCGTGGTGTAAGCCCCGATCGGGAGGCTTATTAGTTTTCTGTTTTGCGTATATATACTAAGAGCTTGGTGACCGCTTGCAACCTTATAAAGATTGTTGCCTAGAAATTATTCTACCCAAAGAAACAAAAAGAAGCCAAGTAAATGTATTATATATCTCGTGCGAATTAAAAGCGATATTTGCTCGGTTCCACAATATTAATAACTCTGAACCCCCCAAGAAAAATAATGACCCAAAAAAAAAACAAATCGTATTGCTGTTTAGCCACCATATCACCCAACTCTTCGAACCTAGTTTGGAAAGCGCACAATAATATAGTTTTAGAAAGAAATACAGGCGAACAAACACTTTGTATATACGTAAGAAAACTTGTAAAATATTCTGGTGTTTGTAGCCACTAATTAATCAGACTCAACTAAAGAAAAGGGAATCTTCGCTACTTGAAGAAAATGTTAAATCAACAAACGCCCCTTTGTAAATAAATATGTATAATACCTTGAAGAAAATCATGAACTGCTAAAGGTGTGTTGTTTCCTGAATTGACATGGCAAATTTTGTTCTCGTTTTCCTTATTTTCTTTTCAATGTTAAATTATATAAAGTAGTTTCTGTGGGAATCCTTAAAACTAAAGTATGTATGGACAGTTAGAGACGGCACCCAGACCCACCCCATCGCCGAAAGAGCTACGGCACTAGAGGATTCCACCCGCCGTTCTCATAACTGGGTAAAAGGAAGAGATCGCTACTAACGACTTATCTTGTGTATCGCGCGCTGGCAACACTTTTATTTTTCGCGAAATAGCAGCTCCTCATCCTGAGTCAACCATTAGATAGTCAGCCAAAAAATTATTTTGACTCAGAATCTTCAATGGAACCAGATCTCTAAAAGCGCCTCCCTGCATCCTTCCCGTTTTTTTATTTAATTGAACATTACCCAATGAAATATAAATGGAATTATAAACAATTACAAACAATTGATAGAGAGACAATAGAGACAATTTGCATGATTTCATACTCCTACAGGAAATGCATCTGCCTAAGGATTCGAATAGCTTTATTCAGCTTATATCTGAAACCTTTCGCAAAACACGTTAGCCAAGCAAGGTATTGGAGATTGATCTGAACGGCCCATTACCATAGTAAATATGAACATCCCATCCTGCTGCGATTTAGGAGTACCGACATCACTGGCACTTTAAGTGATATTTCCGGCCCCTTCATAGTATTGTGTGACCTCAACTCATAGAGTCCGCTCTAGGGATCCTCAAAGTTCAACCCTCGGGGAAAGCCCTCGAGCGAACAATTGCTGACCTAAACCTAATCAAACTTAACTCTCACCCATTAGATATTTCCTGATATACCCACAATTTCACCACATATGTGATTATCGCTTTAAATCTGTATGGCAGCAATCACTTTTCAATCACAACCGAAGTATCAATCAGTGCTGATAAATTCCCACCATTGGCAAAATACAAAACCGACTTGGCCAGGAATTGGACAGCGGCGAACTGCAGCATCCCACAAACGAAATGCATTCCACATAAGGTCGAAATCCCCTGGTGGAACTATTCTCTCATGGAACTTATAGACGAAAAACAAAATCTTATCCACAAGTACAAATCGGACATGACGACTTCAAATCGTTTACTCTACAAAAGAGCCAACGCTTGTTTCAGAAGGGCCGTTCACTTTCCGAGTCTCACCTCTCACCACCTCTAAAAATATATTGTCCGACGTCAATAGCTGGCATAGAACGCCAAAACTGGTCTCCTTACCTGTCCGCAGAAAGTCAGCCAAGGTAATCCCTATACCGAAACGGAACAAAACCAACCAAGAAATAAATAGCTTCCGCCCCATTTCACAGATCTCTTGCCCCAGATAAACAGTCAAAAAACTTATCGCGCTCAGACTCAGGTTTTTACCATGCAAAAAACCGCATCTCTCACCACCAGGTTGCATTTAAAATGAGTCACAGTACCATGGATGCTCTATTGAGATTTTAACTTTTTGCGTCAAAGGCTCTTTCTACACTACATTCAGTGCTATACAAACTTGAACTCTGGAGCATTTGTCCAAGGCTTTATAACCTTATCAAAGCCCTCGTGATTCAGAATTCGAGTAAATAACTGAACTACGACCAACACAAGCTCCACAACGGCATTCCCCAGGGTTCTGTTCTATCGGTGGTACTCTTTATGATTTCTTTTGAGCAAATCTCTTTAATTTTTAACAGACACAAAGACATTTCCATTTCACTGATGATGCATTTATTTTCACAAACCAGAAAAATCTCAACTTCGTAAAATATACTATCTCAAAAAATTTTGTACGTGCTGGAACAGTGTGGCGCTTCATCTGGGGCTAAAAACGATATAGTCGAGTACCACGACTATCAGATACCCGTTACTCAGCTAAAGGGACCAAAAGGAAAAGATATGTAAGCAGTAAAGTCAGATTGAAATGCGCCACCTATCCGCGATCTCAATATATGGTTATGTTGGCGGTAGACAGATTTAGGCGTAATGAGCGTAAGAGTGAGCGTGGCAACTTTTTTTGGGGTCAATCGATAGGTATTGACGAGACTAATACATTTCAGTTAAAATTTTTTTCTAGCATTAAAATTGTGGGCGCCTTATGCTTAGGCGGTTTGTGGGTACTCTAACACCCACGTGGTAAACTCTTTTTTCGATCAATCGATAGGTATTGATGAGAACAATACATTTCAGTTGTGGGCGTTAGAGTGGACGTGGCACCCTGCTGAAACAAACTTGCGCTGCGAAAGAAGCTCAGGAATCTGCACGCCAAATCTCAATAGCCTAGCTCTTATAGTTTCCGAGATCTCAGCGTTCATCTGGAAAGACGGGCAAACGGATATGGCTAGATCGACTCGGCTAGTGATCCTGATCAAGAATATATATACTTTTTTGGGTCGGAAACGCTTCCTTTTGCCTGTTACATACTTTCCGACGAACCTAGTATACCCTTCTACTCTACGAGTAACGGGTACAAAAACTGTTTCCTAATTTATTTAAGGAAAAGACTGAACTGATTTTAAAAAAGTATTGGCGTTTTTTGTTTTCCATTTTTTATGTGAAATTGTAATTGTATAATTGTTACCATTAAGTTGCTTAACAAAAATACTTAAACCCTTAATATTAACGTTAAGTAAGTGGAATACTGTTGTAAAATAATTTTAGAATATTCGGTTTTTAAAAACAAAGATAACTGCATACTGCACGGAACTGGCCTTTACCAGACAAAAATGCAGGAATATATATAGTATAGGTAGAGGTGTTACAAGTTAATTTGTTGGGAGAAAGTGCGCAAAAGTGAATTTTTTTTTTAATAGCTGAGCTTAATGAGAATTAAGTAACCTACAAGATAAAAAAGGTTTCAGAGGAGACAACAGCTGGAAACACTTTGTACCTCCATTTAAAAAATGTTGTTTTTTTTAGGTTAGAACGTACACACAAATATACGAGAACCAAAATCAATAAATTCAATGTCAAGGTCCCAAACACAAGCTACAAAATTCTCTGATTGGATGGTATTTTAAAAAATGCAGTGCTTTCTTTAGTTTTACACTTTCTGAAAATGTAAAATATTAAGTATAATAGGCGATTTACCAGCGCTGCCACCTCGTTGAAATAAAAACAGGCTTTCACAGCTGATAACTTAACAGTGGTGCGCACTGTTAAGCTCTTCTGCTATTAGCATTAGATATTGATGTTATCCTAATACTTTGTGATAAACAAAAAAAATTTTTACCGACTTTTAAAAAATGTGTTTTGGTCAAAAAAACGTTGTAAAATATCTTATAGCTTGGTAATATAGTATTACGTTTAACAATGTATTCTAATCTTAATTTTTAAATAAATGAATAAGTAGTATACTCTTATTCTCCACAAGAAACAGGTATTACAACGTTAAGTATTATGGCGTAAACTACATGGCCGTATATGTTGCTGGAGGTGTCATGCCATTTGACGGACTCACAAAGATTCTTGTACTTTTACAACCTATGGAATTTCAAGTATTGCAGTAGGCGGAACTGGCCCAGTGGCGAAATAGCACATATTTTATCTATATATTTACATGAGTCGTTCTTCGCCCGAATTAAAATTGTAGAAGATTTTTTATATTCGTTGGTTATTCTTTATTAGAACGTTGGAAAAAGACTAACTGTATGTTACAGAATTGGTTAGAATGAAACCTCGGTTTGCGTCTTAGAATTTACTGTTAGTGCATTAGGTGACGCAATCGCAGGTGGATGATGCGATCGCCACTTCTTTGTTTATGTTTACATAATTCGGTCTTATTGGATTTTGCGATCTTATTGGATTTTTACGTTTATGGAGTTACGTCATTGTTGACGTTCGGACTTAATCAATTGTCTTTGTTTGTTTGCATTGCGGGATCTCGAGCTTCTGTATCGTTTTTAATCAAAGCCGAAATTGGCGATTCTGTTTATTTGTAAACGGTTTCGATCTTTGAACTGGTGGCCGTTGAGAAATCGCAGTGCAGACAAGTCACTCCCCCATCACTTAGACAAAATCGTATGGTTATTAATGTGATTTTGGGGTATAGTTTTGGTATTTCTTGTAACTCTTGCGAGTCTATTGTTGGGTCATCACCTTTTGTGTTATTGTATTTGATAAGTATTATTTTAGGTATTTTCTTACATTTATAAAGTAGGTACAGTGATATACTTAATATTAAGGGACCCAGTTTTACAATTACAATTATTTTGTAAATCTGGTTTTCTTTATTTTTCATAAAATATTTCCTTTGCTTGTATGATATTGGGTCTAATTTGGTGACATTATTTCTTGTGTATATGCTTTGTGGGTAGTCAGAATTATAATTGCTTATGGATAAATCGTTAATTGCAATTGAGCAATTGTGTATTTCAATTACAATTTCATTTTTAATACAATTTTGATTTAGTATAGTTTTTGACAAATTCCATGTAACTATAATATTTGGTTCGACATAATTAATTTGGGTAATTAAGAGCGTGTTTGTGTACCTGCAACTAGTATCTGTTTGATTAACGAGACCTAAAAGACATGTGTTGGTAACAGGTTTTTTTGTTTCTATGTTGTACAAACTATTTCTTTATACGTAATATTTGTTTTGGGTGTTATCTTGTAATATTTTATTATTTTCATCTGGATAAGGTAATATTTCGTATACGGGAAGTTTCTTTATTTCTCTGGGTATGTGGGATATAATTAAAATTTCGTTTGAATCTGACCTGAGCCAAGTTGAGGTTTTTATGTTCAGAATTATCTCAGAATTAATGTTTGTCAAGTAGTCGTGTTTTAATAACTTTGGATTGAATATTCCTAATCTTGCTAACTGCATTCACAGTCTTCAATGTATTCTGCGAAATGTTCTAAATCAAAAACCAATAATTCAAGAATTTTTTCGTTTTCGTTGTATTCAAAATGCTTGTTTATTATATCGATGCCTTTGTTAACTTTATCGATTATATTATTTAGTTCGTTTACCAGTACACTGTTTTGAGCTATTACATTGATTTTTTCTTCTAATTCTTCCTTATCATTATTATCTAATGTTCCAAAAAGATATTTGTAAGCTGTTCCTACAAAATTAGCTAATCCTCTTTTGTTTCTCCTAACAATTTTTAACCCATTCATTTCTCTTTGTAGTTTTTCTGTTAAATATTTAATCTGTATTATTTCCTTAAAGCCAAACGCTTGTGATAGCAAATTTTTGTAAGTTTCTTCCGTTTTTGTAATATTAATTGTGAGACAACGGTATTCAAAACTATCTAGGATGTTGATTGTGTCGGTCATAAATAACAAATAGCCATTGTATGATTTTATAGGGTTAATTTCTATAAATTGGTTGTTACCCATTGGCATCATTATTATTAACGTTGATGTCAGAATAATGAAAGTCAAAGCGCTGGGTCTATTTACTTTTATTAACTTTCTTTTGTCTCTGGAAGTTTGTTTTGTAATGTTTTAGTTCTCTGTTAGTTTCCTCTGTTAGTTTCCTCAAAATGATCATTATCTATTGTATTTGTTCTATATTTCCTGTCTTTTTATAAGGCTTTTGTAATTTCCCGTGAATTATGGAAGCCTTTCTAAATTTGGTATTTACCTTAAAATGTTGTCGTTTTTTATTAAGTTGTTCTATTTTAGCTTCTTTTATAACTTGGCTATTATATGCAGGGGTACCTGCTTAAATAAAAATATCAGCTGCATTGTGTTTTATTTTATGATTGTAAGTATAAGGTATTACTTCCATTTTCATAAGTTTATTTTCCGGATTGTCGCAGGTCTCGATCACACGTATTTTTTCGTTAATTGTTTTGTGTAATCTTTCTACATCTGATACTCCATTTTTACTTGTTGTTATCTGAATATTTACGTTTTCTGTGTCCAGCCAATTTTTAAGCGCTTTACTCATAAAAGCACTATCCCTATCTGTTTTCAAGGTTCTCGGTTTTCCCATTGAATTGAATATTCGAAAAAGTCCTCTTTTAACTTCCATCCAGTCCTTTCCGTTTAATTCAATCGCGCTTCCAAATGTTGAGTATAAATCAATAGAAGTTAGGTAATTTTGATTTTTGATCGTGTAAATATCTGCGACGTAAATTTCCCTACAAAATTCTGTTTCTGGAGTTGTTTTTAATAAAAGCGATATTTTTCTGTGTTCGGTTTTTGCTTGGTTACAAACATTACACTCATTAATTAAATTCTGAATTAAATTCTGGTATTCGGGATAATAATAGGTTTCTTTGAAAAGCCTTACCATTTTTCCAATTCCTGGGTGCAATAGTTTTTCGTGGTTGCTAACAATAATTTTTTTAAATTCAGCGTAAGTTTTTGTCCTGTAATTTCATTACTGCTCTTACAATTTTTGCAGTAGTATTCATAGCCTGCTTACAAGCTTCTTGAATGATTTCAAAATCAGAGTCGTGTTCGATGAAAAGTACACTTGACTTGGTACAAAAGTGTTTTATTAATATTTGCTTAGCTTTTTCGATGTTTAATTCATAAAACATTATTTTAATCTTGACTTTCTTAAAATAATTTTCACTTTCTTGACCTTCTGTATTGCTTCGAATCATTTCTACCTGTCTTGCGAAATGATTGATTGGTTTTTCAGTAATTGTTATTAAATTTTCATTATCTTCTTCAGCGCTATGTGCTGTTGCTTTGTTACTGCCATAGTATACTTCGTTAATTTTGATTCTTGACAATGCATCGGCTACGTGATTTTGCTTTCCTTCTAAATATTTTATTTCGAAGTCATATTATTTTAACCTTATCTTCCATCTTTGCAGTTTCATATTAGGTTCTTTGATATTGTTTAGCCAGACTAACGGCTTATGGTCACTTAATATCTCAAATCTTCTTCCGAATAAATAGGGTCTTAAGGTTTTTGTTGCCCATACTATAGCTAATAATTCTTTTTCAATTGTACTATAGTTTTCTTCATGTGCATTTAGAGTCTTACTAATGTAACTGATTGGTTTGTTATCCTGAGAAAGAACTGCTCCTAATGCAAAGTTGCTAGCATCAGTAGTTAATTGAAACCTTTTTCCAAAGTCTGGACAAATCAGTATGGGATCGTTTATGATAAGTTGTTTTAATTTATTGAATGCTGCAATAAATGTATCATCTTTGAATGTCACTTTAGAACCAGCTTTTAAACATTTAGTTAAAGGTTTTGAAATGTCTGCGAAGTTTGGAATGAATTTTCTGTAATAACCGCAAAAACCAAGAAATGATTTTATTTCTTTTTGAGTTTTGGGAATTGGAAATTTATTGATTGCCTTAACCTTTTCTGGATTTGGCATTACACCGTTTGTCCAACTATGTGTCCCAAAAATTCTGTTTCTTTTTTCAAAAATTCACATTTGTCTAGTTGTAATTTTAGATTAGCGTTTTTAAGTTTTTCAAAAACAATTTTTAATGAAGTAAGGTGTTCGTCAAGGGACGTAGAGAAAACAATTATATCGTCCAAGTATACAAGGCAATGCTTGTTTATTAATTCACGAAGGACATTGTTCATGCATCGCTGAAAAGTTGCAGGTGCATTTTTTAATCCAAATGGAATTCGTAGTGTCCGTACTTTGTGGAAAACGCTGTTTTGTTTATGGAATTTTGGTCCATTTCGATCTGGTGGAAACCTTTAGCCAAATCAATGGTGGTAAGATATTGACACCGTCCTAGCTTGCCTAGTATTTCGTCCATATTGGGAATGGGAAATTTATCACTAATAGTGATCTCATTTAAGCCCCTATAGTCTACTACAAGTCTAAGTTTTTGTTTACCTGAAGCATCTTTCTTTTTTGGTACTATCCACAATGGACTGCAATAAGGTGATTGGCTGTGCCTAATTATTCCTTGCTTTAACATATCCTGTATTTGAGACTCAACTTCTTTATCAAATGAAAAAGGATACCCATACGGTTTTTTATAAATTGGATTTTCATGATGAGTTTTTATTTCATGCTTAACAACATTCGTAAAGGTCAAATTTTCACCATCACGATATTGAATGCATTTATATTGGTTAATTAATTTTAATAATTTAACTTTTTCTTCCTCATTTAAGTGCTCTAAGCGATAACTTTTTCCCTCTGCTAATTCATTTTGAACAGCGTAATTTATTTCATCAGTATAATTTTTAGATTTTAGCAATGCCTCAAAATCATTTATTTGTGTTGGATTTTTCAAACTAATGTTTTTGTGTAAAAAAATGCGCCCACTAATAGTAGTGCGATTATTTAAATAATCAATACTGGCCTGGTTTGCCTCTAGTAACTTTCCTCCTAGTAGTATGTCATAATTGGAAGAAAAGTCGTGAATATAAAATATTTGTTCTTGAGTAAATAAACTATTAGGTGCAACTTTTACAAATTCATTTAGTTAATAATGCCCTGTCATAGTGCGTATAATTGTCGGATCTTTATGTATGCTCCCGTTGAGAAAATTCTTTTTCATTAAGTTAATTGATGAACCGGTATCGACGAGGCAACGATAATTATGATTATTTATAGTTATTTCTATGTATGTAATTGGTCCGAGGCTTGCATTGGAAAATTTTCATTTTCATTATAAACATCTTCTTTGTACTCCTTATTTTGTTGATAATTTTCGTCTACTTGCATTCTTGATTGTCCACTATTACTTTCTCTGACTCTCTTTTGTGATTGGTTGGGTACTGAGCCCGATAGTCCACTTGGCTGTTGGCTTTGATTCATTGTATTATTTTGCTGTCCCTGAATTAAATTTCTTTGAAACTCTTGGTAACTTCCCCTATTTTGGTCAAAAGTATTATTTCTGTTATTCGATTGGAACCTATAATTTTGTGGAACCATTCTTTGGGGTTGGTTGGGGTGTGGTTGAATTGAAAGAGCTGGGCCAGGATTAAATTGTTGGGTGTTGTACAAATTAGTGTAAGGGTAGGGGTTATAATTTTTATATATTATTTATTATTTTATAATTTTAGGGTGTATAATTTGTTTGTTGATGCTTTTGAATTTTGTTAACATTGATGTTATAATGTTTTAAATTTTCATTTTGTTCGTATAGCCCTTCTTGCTGAGCCGCTTGTTTCAGTTTAAGTACTGTTGAAAAATCGCTTCTTGCTAATGTCATAAAAATTCTGTCAGGTAATTTCGTTGTATTAGGTTTTTTGTAGTCCTAAACATTGCTTCTGTGTACAATATTAATTCATTTGGATTTCCTTCAAGTTCTAATTTGTTGCTTATAACTAACTGCTTAAGCTCGATCTCGTTACAAAATTTTCTTAGATTACCTTGAAAATTAGTATTGTATAATCGCCTTAATAGTTCCTCCACAGGTTTTTGCGTTTTGTACTCGTCGATTAGGGCTGCTCTAAGATCTGGCCAGTTGTTGACTTGTAGAACTTGCAGAATCCTCTGGGCATCACCGGTGATTTGAAGTTCAATTGCTCCAAATATAACGCTTGTCTGTCGATCATTGGTTGTAGGATACAGACGCAAAAGGTAGTTAACTCTTCTGACAAAGGTTCCTAGGGTAGATGGATCTCCTTCAAACGTTGGAATATTCCGGATCTGGGACAAAAGTTGATTTAAGTTTTGCTCAGTCAATGGGTTGGGTGCCACACCAATTTGTGGTTGCCCTTGAGCTGGTGGTTGTTGGTCCATTTTGTTGTGTTTAATTAAATCCCACTCAACTTTATTACTGACCGAATTGGATTTATTCAGTAGTCGATTGAAGTTTAATTTATTATAATATTTGTTCAGTGCCTTTAATTTGCCCTTAGGTTCTTTTGCGGATCTCTTAGTTGCACTTCCGAGCTAGTCGAATAAATTGCTTGCTTGTGGGCAATTCCACGCGCTGGTCTGGATATCCTAGTAGTTAAGAAATATCCTTTTAATTGATCAGTAAGCTCCCGACTTTGTTTTTTTTCGCAAGGATATTTTTTAAAGAGATCCTACCGACTGCGCCATTTACATGAGTCGTTATTCACCCGAATAAAAATTGTAGAAGATTTTTTATATTCGTTAGTTATTCTTTATTAGAACGTTGGAAAAAGACTAACTGTATGTTACAGAATTGGTTAGAATGAAACCTTGGCTTGCGTCTTAGAATTTACTGTTAGTGCATTAGGTGACGCAATCGCAGGAGGATGATGCGATCGCCACTTCTTTGTTTATGTTTACATAATTCGGTCTTATTGGATTTTGCGATCTTATTGGATTTTTACGTTTATGGAGTTACGTCATTGTTGACGTTCGGACTTAATCAATTTTCTTTGTTTGTTTGCATTGCGGGATCTCGAGCTTCTGTATCGTTTTTAATCAAAGCCGAAATTGGCGATTCTGTTTATTTGTAAACGGTTTCGATCTTTGAACTGGTGGCCGTTGAGAAATCGCAGTGCAGACACGTCACTATATATATTCTTGATCAGGATCAATACCTGAGTCGATATAGCCATGTCCGGCGTATGAACGCTGAGATCATAAAAAATTTCAAAAGCCAGAACGTTGGAATTAGCATAGCCACGGCCACACCTTAAGACTCCCTAAAATCTGTCTGCGCCCTCAAATATACGTCCTATACGGTTTCTGTAATATTAGATTTTATATGATTTTTCTTGCATAACTTGGATTTATATGCAAGAGTATATAAACTTTGGCTTGCCAAAGTTAGTTTCTATCTGTGTGAAATACTTTTGAAAGGAACATCGAATTATAGCAAATGCTTTAAGTGGTGATTATTTTTAGCAAGAATAAAACCATGCGACATATCACATGGGCTGAAAAGTCCCGGGCCTAACACATAGATGGCGCCACTTTTATTGCAGTCACCTTTTTTACACTTAATACTAATCTTCAAAAGACAACTGTTAAAATTTCATGATATTCTATTCATTAGTTTGTGAGTTATAGTGCTAAGAGTGACGCTACTTTTGTTATTTTCAAAACAATGGACCAAAAACAATTTCGTGTTTTATTTTTACACTGCTTCTTGATGGAAAAAAATACCGTTCAAGCGAAGGAGTGCCTTGAAAAGTGTTATGGGGACTCCGCTCCATCAGAACAACAATAAAACATTGGTTTGCTGACTTCAAACGTGGTCTTAGAGACACCGATGATGCAGAACGCAGTGGACGTCCAAATGAGGCGGTAACACCAGAAAACATCAAGAAAATCCACAAAATCGTTTTGAATGATAGAAAAGTGAAGTTGCGTGAGTTAGCTGACATCGTAAAGATATCATATAAAGATAGCTTTATATTGCATGAGCATTTGACTATAAGAAAGCTCTGTTCAAAATAGGTGCCGCGTTTGCTCACTGTTGAGCAAAAATAAAAATGTGCGTGGTGTAATATTCATCGACTATCTTGAGAAAGGACATACTATCAACAGTGAATATTATACAGCGTTATTGGAGCGTTTGAAGGACGAAATTGCAAAGAAACGACCGCATATGGCGAAGAAAAATATTTTGTTTTATCAAGACAACGCACCGTGTCACAAGTCAATCAAAACAATGACAAAACTACATGAATTGAACTTCGAATTCCTCCCACATCCACCGTATTCACCAGATTTGGTTCCCAGCGACTACTGGCTGTTCGCAGACCTGAAAAAAATGCTCGCCGTTAAGAAATTTCCCACGAATGAAGAGGTTATCGCTGATACTTAGGTCTATTTTGAGGCAAAAGATAAATCGTTCTACAAAAGTGGTATTGAAATGTTAGAGGGGCGCTGAAATGATTGCATTGCGCTTGATAGATAGATTACGTTGATAACTAAAGCTAGTTTTGAACCAAGAAAGCCGTGTTTTCTTTTATAGGCTCTGGTCTTTTCAGCCCAAGCTCTTTTTTCTAAGACTTACTGCGATTTTTCATTCAATCGATTTTCATAATGTCTGGAAGTGTAAATTTTTTAATTTTAACGAAAACTTATTATTGGTGTACCTCTCGCACTAATCGCACCAATTAGCGAGCAATATATAGTAGTAGCCTTCGCACACTCATCGGGTGCGCATCGTCACTAGTTTTATTGTGTGCAAAAAGTAAAAAGTTTGTAAAATGAATAATCTTCATTTGTTTTTCTAAACAAATTTCATCTCCTTCAAAGTAATCCTGTCCCGATAAAATACAATTATGGCTATGATTTTTTCTAAGAACCGACCAACAACGGCCCGAAATTCAACTCTTTTTAGAGGAATTGCTTCACGCAACCGATGCATAACGCTCAAAAAACATTCCTTATTAACAGTTTGGCACCACAGCACAAAAATCGAAAGCAAATGTCATTATTACCTTAATTTTTGATCCACTTTGACGTGCTCTTTTCGGTTTAGCCTCGCCCTTAACGCGATATTCGCTTAGTTAGTCGGTTGTCTCAAGTCTCATCTCCTATAATCATGCATTTGAGCTTGCCTTGATATGCAGAACGAATTGTTTCACACACATTAACGCGACGACTTCTTGCAAGAAATTAAGCGCTTTTGGTCGAAAAATCAGAAAATGCACTCTTGGTCGTTTGGTAAAGAACAGCGTGAATATATTACTGATAATGACATGACATAGAAACTATAATTACCCTCGAAGAATATGTTGTCCCAGCACTCATGCAATTCGTTAGCCACATACGCGAAAACGAATTTATTGCGTATTGACCTCCAAATTGAATATACAGAAGCCTTCTTAAAGGCATTTACAAACTGTCCAATATCGTCGTCAAATACCAAAAACGACTAATAACAAACAAATTTTGATTTTAATTTAAACGAAAATTGATTTTAAAATTGAAAATTTACCTCACAATGCGTCACCTCAATAGATATAATAATTTTGATTAGAAGGTCATCAAATAAGACATTTTTTTCTTGTAGCCATTTTTTTTTTAATCTCGCATTAATGAAATCATTCCCTTCGTTGTATTGTAAATTTAGAATATTAATTCCCACATAGCTGCTATATTCTGCGCTGTGAAGCAGTTGGAACTCAAATCTATCGTTCCAGAATATACAGATTGTACTTTCATTAAGATATGTTCCCACTGTGAAAGAAGAAGTTTGATTAACTATAACTTTTATTCCCTATAACTTTTATTACTAATAGCACTTAGGACAAGTGACCAACTTTGGTCGATAAGCATTTTGGCATTGCACTTCCAAGTTTGGTAAAGAAACAACGAGCTACTATCGGTAAGCGGTGCAGCCAATTGTGTCTACCAATTTGTAATCGTATTTATACCCGTTACTTCTGGGAATATTCTATTCGTTGTTAAGCTTGTAACAGATTAAGGAAGCGTTTCCAATCCTATAACGTTAATATGATTTTGATCAGGACCACCACCCGTGTCGACGTATCCATTTATCCGTATGAACTAGGAGATCTCGTAAACTATGAAATCTAGGACATTTTTTATGGTAAATGTAACATTTTCACCGAAACCCATTTGTTTCCCCATAACGTTAGAATTTATCTCAGTTTTAAAGATATTGTAAAGTTGTGTAAATTGAAGTAGTATTCAAGGCCGTTTGAGCCGGATAGGACAACTGGCTCTATAGCTCCCATATGAATGATTGAAGAAATAATGAAAGGGTAAGTCAACTTCGGCAGGCAAACATCTAGCTTTCTTTGTTGCTCCAAATTTATATTCATATACAAACAAATTAAGTAATTGAACAATTGTCTTGCATGTTTATTTAAAGTTCAGTTCTTTTAGAAAAACGTGATACTTTCATACGTAAAGCACGCGACATTTATTCAAGAGAAAATTAAAAATAATTCTAAAATAAATATGTCCTTGAATCGCTAAAAAAAATGTGTTTATAACTCATGTCGAAAATGCAGTCAAGTAAAACAGACTTCGTTTTAATTGGCACTTAAAATACTAAATGAAATAAAGCCGTTCTCAATCGGGAAAAACAACACGAAAAAACAAGGAAGAACGCTATAGTCGAGTACCTCGACTATCAGATACCCGTTACTCAGCTAAATGGAGATATGCAAGCAGCAAAGCGAGATTAAAATGCGCCACCTACCGGCGGTATACAAATTTAAGCGTTATGGGCGTTAGAGTGGGCGTGTCAAATTTTTTTTTGGATCAATCGATAGGTATTGACGAGACCAATACATTTCAGTTAAAATTTATCTAGCATGAAAATTGTGGGCGTCACAGGTTTTCGCGGTTTGTGGGCGTTAAAGTGGGCGTGGCAAACTTTTTTTGGGTCAATCCAGAGGTATTGATGAGAACATTACATTTCAGTTAAAATTTTTATTCTAGCATCAAAACTGTAGGAGCCACAGTTTTGGGCGGTTTGTGGACGTTAGAGTGGGCGTGGCACTCTACTGAAACAAACTTGCGCTGCGCAGGAATCTCAGGAATCTGCTTGCATAATTCCAGTATTGTAGCTTTTATAGTTTCCGAGAACTCAGCGTTCATACGGACAGACGGACATGGCTAGATCGACTCGGCTAGTCATCCTGATCAAGAATATATATACTTTATGGGGTCGGAAACGCTTCCTTCTGCCTGTTACATACTTTCCGACGAATCTAGTATACCCTTTTACTCTACGAGTAAGGGGTATAATTAGTGTATCAAATTAGATTAAAACAATAGAGTGCCTCGATAATCAAGTGCCCCGAGTATCAGATACCCGTTATTCAGCTACAGGAAGCAAAAGGGAGATGGAGATATGCAAGCATCCAGGCAAGATTGTAATGCGTGAGTCGAAGAGGGCGAGGCAACTTTTTTAGGCATTCGATGGGTATTGACGACACAAATACATTACAGTTACAATTTTATTTCTATCATCAAATCCATGGATGCAAGTTTTGAGGTCTTTACGGTCACTAGAGTTGGCGTGCCAACTCATAGATATTGCCAGGACCAATATAATTCATCCTAAACTTTTTTGCTAGTACTAAAACAGAGGGCACCATTTTTGGGTGGTTTGTAAGCATTAGAGTGTGCGTGACAAGTTCGCGTAGCATACTTGCGCTGCATACAAAACAAAGGAACGTAAATCTAAAATTTCAACTCTCCAATTTTAGTAGTTTCCGAAATATCAGTGTTCATATGGACGATTTTTGTATGTATGTGGGCAATTGGTGGGCGTTAGGGTTGGCGTTGCAAAATTTTGTAGATTAATCGATAGATATTGGAGAGAACAATACATTTCAGTTACAAAATTTTCTTCTGGGTCTTAAACTTTAGGAGTCACAGTGTTGAACAGTTTGTGGGCGTCAGAAAGAGCGTGGCATCTTTGCGGGACAAACTTGCGCCTGCGTACGAAGACAAGAAATCTAAATCGTAAATCTTAACCCTCTAGCTCTTATAGTTTCCGAGTTCACAGCGTTCACACGGAGAGACAAACAATGTATATAACAATATATATACATCCTAATTGGTTTGGAGACGCTTCCTTTTACCTGTTACATCCTTTTCCCGGATTACAATAACCTTTTACTCCACGAGTAACACGCAACATTTATTTGAAACAGTTCGTCCCAATGTTTTTGATACTTTGAAGACTAGGATGGAAAGTTTTCCATGTTTGGTGTAGTAATTTATTGGTAAAGTCCTTTTATATAATTTAGCGTTTAGTTTTTGGCGGTACTACTGACCATTCCGAAACCTGTCGGCTTGAAATATTTTCAGTTTTTGTGATACCTTTCGATTCTCGCTATGATCGGACCATCACTGCAGATTTTCAGTCCTGTGGCTATTTATAGTAATCGACTTCGGTCTGCGGTCTACAGGATATATATATATTCTTGATTAGGATCACTAGCTTTGTCGATCTAGCCGTGACTCTTTGTATGTCTGTCCATATGAACGCTGAGATCTCGGAAACTATACAAGCTAGGAATTCTTAAGCAGTGCAAGTCTGTTTCATTGGATTTCCACGACAATTTGGAAGCCCATAACGCTAAAGTCTGTGCGGCGCCTAAACTTTTAAAGATTTTCCTTTTTTTGTAAATTAATATTGACTTTTTGATAAATACCAATATTAATGCAGCATCACTAGCCGAGTCGATCTAGCAATATCCGTCGGTCTGTCTGTCCGTGTGAACGCTGTCATCTCGGAAACTATATGAGCTAGATGGTTAGGATTTCATTTTTATACTCCTTTTCTTCATACGCAGCGCAAGTTTGCTACGCGAACGTGCCACTGGTCCTCTATTGTATTGTTCTCGTCAATACCTATTTATTGACCTAAAAAAGGTTGCAACGCCAACTCTAACGCCCAGAAACCGCCCAAAGTTTTCACGCTAGAAAAATAGTTTTAACAAAAACGCATTTGTCACGTCAGTACCAATCGAATGACACAAAAAAATTGTAGCCACGCTCACTCTAACGCCCATAAACCGCCCATAAGCTTCAAAAAAACGTCCACATAAAAGCTTATATCTCGGAAGCTATCAAAGATATAGGTGTAATATGCTCGGATTTTTTATAGTAATAGTCCAAATTTAATTTGATTATAAATATTTATTTAGAGAGCTACTCTACAGGCGCTTCTCTGTTTTTCATATATTTATATATGGGCATATCCACAGGACGCGAACGTACCTTCGTACGCACTTAGTGAAAATAAAAAAACAAAACAAAGAAAGAACGCTATAGTCGAGTACCTCGACTATCAGATACCCGTTACTCAGCTAATGGGACCAAAGGAAAATGGAGATATGCACGCAGCAAAGCGAGATTAAAATGCGCCACCTACCGGCGCTAGATAGATTTAAGCGTTATGGTCGTTAGAGTGGACGTGGCAAATTTTTTTTGGATCAATTGATATGACGAGACCAATACATTTCAGCTAAAATTTTTTATATAGCATGAAAATTGTGGGCGTCACAGGTTTTTGCGGCTTGTGGGCGTGGCAAACTTTTTTTTAGGTCAATCGATAGGTATTGATGAGAACAATACATTTCAGTTAAAATTTTTATTCTATCATCAAAACTGTAGGTGCGTCAGTCTTGGGCGGTTTGTGGGCGTTAGAAGCTCAGGAATCTGCACGCCAAATCTCAATAGCCTAACTCTTATAGTAGATCTCAGCGTGCATCCGGAAAGACAGACGGACAGACGGACATGGCTATATAGAATAGCTAGAATATATATACTTTATGGGGTCGGAAACGCTTCCTTCTGCGTGTTACATACTTTTCGATGAATCTAGTATACCCTTTTACTCTACGAGTAATGGATATAATAAACGTTTTCTGAATTTTTTATGCTATTCGATAGCATATTGTTAGCTATTTGCTTAGTGTAAATGATGGGATATATTGAGCTATCGTTTTCAAAATATTGGCAAAAAACATGCGGTCGCGAACGTACGCAAAATGGAAGTCGAATTGGGCTTAATCTAGTAAAATGCAATAATCTGCGAGTTGGGACGGAAAATTTTAAAGCAATAACTTTACTTTTAAAATGGATTCATGTAGCTTTCTATCGAGCCTGTTCCCAAGAAAATATCTCCATTTGTTTCTTTTTTATTGAATTAAGTGCCGGTCGCGAACGTACGGTTCGCGATCGTTCGATTTTTCCATGTTCTTTTATTAACAGTAAATTCAACATTGTTTCGCCCTCTTCGGATTTTTATCTTCTTATTAGATTGGAATAAATAGAGATTTGGTAGAAAAAGTGCAACAACATCATATGTTTTCCTTGCGAAATAATTAATTATAAACATGCCTTTAAAAGTAGCTAAAAATGAAAAATGTAAATTTTTTTAGTTTTCAAGGAATATGCTTTTCTTGCACTGTACTATGAAAATATGAGTTTTTTTGTTTTAGTCCTGGTTGACCATTTGGCGGATATGCCCATATGTGAGTGTAGCCGGGCGGCATAAGAATGCTGACCATGCATTTATACCTTATGCGCCTAAGTGGTGGGTCATATAACACTTGAACTGAAGTTGTAGTTGATATTATTTATTACTGTACTTAAGTACAGTACAGTACTACATATACTACATCTCCCTTCTTTTGAAAATCAACGTAATTTTATGACGATTTTTTAATGTTTTGAGTTGTTTGTTTTTGTGTTGCTTATATTTATTTTAAAATAAAGTTTTTGAAATATGTACGTTAAAATGTTTATTGTAATTTTTATACCCGTTACTCGTACAGATTCCTGATCTTCTTACGCAGCGCAAGTTTGTTTCAGTAGACTGCCACGCCCACTCTAACGCCCACAAACCGCCCAAAACTGTAACTCCTACAGTTTTGATGCTAGATAGAAAATTTTAACTGAAATCTATTGTTCTCATCAATACCTATCGATTGACCTAAAAAAAGTTTGCCACGCCCACTTAAACGCCCACAAACCGCGAAAACCTGTGACGCCCACAATTTTCATGCTAGATAAAAAATTTTAACTGAAATGTATTGGTGTCGTCAATACCTATCGATTGATCCAAAAATAAATTTGCCACGCCCACTCTAACGCCCATAACGCTTAAATCTGTCTACCGCCGGTAGGGGGCGCATTTTAATCTCGCTTTGCTGCTTGCATATCTCCATTTCCCTTTGAGTAACGGGTATCTGATAGTCGAGGTACTCGACTATAGCGTTCTTCCTTGTTTTTTCTTTTTAATTATACCCGTTACTCGTAGAGTAAAAGGGTATACTAGATTCGTCGGAAAGTATGTAACAGGCAGAAGGAAACGTTTCCGACCCCATAAAGTATATATATTCTTGGTCAGGATCACTAGCCGAGTCGATCTAGCCATGTCCGTCTATCCGTCTGTCCGTCTGTCCGTCTGACCGTCTGTCCGTCTGTCTGTCCGGATGAACGCTGAGATCTCGGAAACTATGAGAGTTAGGCTATTGAGATTTGGCGTACAGATTCCTGAGCTTCTTACGCAGCGCAAGTTTGTTTCAGTAGACTGCCACGCCCACTCTAACGCCCACAAACCGCCCAAAACTGAAACTCCTACAGTTTTGATGCTAGATAGAAAATTTTAACTGAAATGTATTGTTCTCATCAATACCTATCGATTGACCTAAAAAAAAGTTTGCCACGCCCACTTAAACGCCCACAAACCGCGAAAACCTGTGACGCCCACAATTTGGATGCTAGATGAAAAATTTGAACTGAAATGTATTGGTGTCGTCAATACCTATCGATTGATCCAAAAATAAATTTGCCACGCCCACTCTAACGCCCATAACGCTTAAATCTGTCTACCGCCGGTAGGTGGCGCATTTTAATTTCGCTTTGTGCTAGCATATCTCCATTTCCCTTTGAGTAACGGGTATCTGATAGTCGAGGTACTCGACTATAGCGTTCTTCCTTGTTTTATGTTGAAAAGGCCAATTCTACAAAAAGATATAAAGATATATTTATACCCGTTACTCGTAGAGTAAAAGGGTATACTAGATTCGTCGGAAAGTATGTAACAGGCAGAAGGAAGCGTTTCCGACCCCATAAAGTATATATATTCTTGATCAGGATCACTAGCCGAGTCGATCTAGCCATGTCCGTCTGTCCGTCTGTCCGTCTGACCGTCTGTCCGTCTGTCCGTCTGTCTGTCCGAATGAACGCTGAGATCTCGGAAACTATAAGAGCTAGGCTATTGAGATTTGGCGTACAGATTCCTGAGCTTCTTACGCAGCGCAAGTTTGTTTCAGTAGACTGCCACGCCCACTCTAACGCCCACAAGCCGCCCAAAACTGTAACTCCTACAGTTTTGATGCTAGATAGAAAATTTTAACTGAAATGTATTGCTCTCATCAATACCTATCGATTGACCTAAAAAAAGTTTGCCACGCCCACTTAAACGCCCACAAACCGCGAAAACCTGTGACGCCCACACTTTGCATGCTAGATAAAAAATTTGAACTGAAATGTATTGGTGTCGTCAATACCTATCGATTGATCCAAAAATAATTTTGCCACGCCCACTCTAACGCCCATAACGCTTAAATCTGTCTACCGCCGGTAGGTGGCGCATTTTAATTTCGCTTTGCTGCTTGCATATCTCCATTTCCCTTTGAGTTACGGGTATCTGATAGTCGAGGTACTCGACTATAGCGTTCTTCCTTGTTTTTTTTATATTCAGAAATCTTTGGTCTATTCCTATGAACTTTTTGTTCCTTATTACTCTTTGTTATACCCGTTACTCGTAGAGTAAAAGGGTATACTAGATTCGTCGGAAAGTATGTAACAGGCAGAAGGAAGCGTTTCCGACCCCATAAAGTATATATATTCTTGATCAGGATCACTAGCCGAGTCGATCTAGCCATGTCCGTCTGTCCTTCTGTCCGTCTGTCCGTCTGTCCGTCTGACCGTCTGTCCGTCTGTCCGTCTGTCCGTCTGTCTGTCCGGATGAACGCTGAGATCTCGGAAACTATGAGAGCTAGGCTATTGAGATTTGGCGTACAGATTCCTGAGCTTCTTACGCAGCGCAAGTTTGTTTCAGTAGACTGCCACGCCCACTCTAACGCCCACAAGCCGCCCAAAACTGTAACTCCTACAGTTTTTATGCTAGATAGAAAACTTTAACTGAAATGTATTGCTCTCATCAATACCTATCGATTGACCTGAAAAAAAGTTTGCCACGCCCACTTAAACGCCCACAAACCGCGAAAACCTGTGACGCCCACACTTTGCATGCTAGATAAAAAATTTTAACTGAAATGTATTGGTGTCGTCAATACCTATCGATTGATCCAAAAATAATTATGCCACGCCCACTCTAACGCCCATAACGCTTAAATCTGTTCACCGCCGGTAGGTGGCGCATTTTAATTTCGCTTTGCTGCTTGCATATCTCCATTTCCCTTTGAGTAACGGGTATCTGATAGTCGAGGTACTCGACTATAGCGTTCTTCCTTGTTTTTTTTATATTCAGAAATCTTTAGTCTATTCCTATGAACTTTTTGTTCCTTATTACTCTTTGTTATACCCGTTACTCGTAGAGTAAAAGGGTATACTAGATTCGTCGGAAAGTATGTAACAAGCAGAAGGAAGCGTTTCCGACCCCATAAAGTATATATATTCTTGATCAGGATCACTAGCCGAGTCGATCTAGCCATGTCCGTCTGTCCGTCTGTCCGTCTGTCCGTCTGACCGTCTGTCCGTCTGTCCGTCTGTCTGTCCGGATGAACGCTGAGAACTCGGAAACTATGAGAGCTAGGCTATTGAGATTTGGCGTACAGATTCCTGAGCTTCTTACGCAGCGCAAGTTTGTTTCAGTAGACTGCCACGCCCACTCTAACGCCCACAAGCCGCCCAAAACTGTAACTCCTACAGTTTTGATGCTAGATAGAAAATTTTAACTGAAATG